>NW_028241940.1:0-67178 GCF_964263255.1 Lissotriton vulgaris | reverse complement strand
GTGAGGTATATTGTAAAAGATGTGAGGAAGACAGGCGAGCCAGAGCGGAACTTGAGAGTTGAGGTGGGCACATAGTGATGCAGAGACAGGTAGGGAAAAAATATAAACAGAGAGGGAAGTGGTAGACCAGGCAAAGTGATGAAAGGAGAGAGTCATGATACAAACAGATATGTGAAGTAGAAGTGTAACCTGATAGGGAAGGGTGACATCAAGGTAACTGGAAAATGTGTGTATAGAGAAGTGACTTGAGAGAAGGATGAGTAGTTATTGATTGGCGAGAAAGAGAGTGATGAGATGTGTTCTACAAAAAATACTGCAATGTGAATGTTAACCAACGAAAGCAAATTAAAATAAGTTAAAACAGAGATTAGACACGCTTTTGTAATGCAATAGGTCTCGCATTTGTCAGAGTTACAGCTATTGGCGTTGTAAATGACTGTCTTTTCTCTATGTGTTTTGGTTGGAGTATAGTGGATGTATGATTAGAGACACAGCACTGCCTAGAGGACTTAAAATGAGGAATTACCACCTGGACCAGAGAAGCAGATAGCTGTACTGCGCAAAGGACTCGGAATGAGGTATTACAAATGAGACCAGAGAGGCAGCTAGCAGCACTGGCTAGAGGACTTAGAATGAGGAATTACTACTGAGAACAGAGACGCAGCTGCAGCACTGCCTAGAGCACATAGAATGAAGGAGTTACCAAGGGGACCAGAGAAGCAGCACTGCCTGGAGGATTTAGAATGGGGGAGTTACTAATGGAACCAGAGAAGCAGCTGCAGCCCTGCATAGATGATTTGGAATAAGGAATTACCACTGTGACCAAAGACGCTGCTGCAGCACTGTCTAGAGGAGTTAAAATGTGGTAAATGCCGACAGGACTAGAGTAGCAGCTTGTATCACTGTCTGGAGGACTGAGAATGAGAAATTACCATTGTAACCACAGAAGCACTGCAGCACTATCTAGAGTTCTAAGAATGAGGAAATGTTGTTCTAAAATATGTGGAAGTTTTCTAATTAATACTACTTGTTACTTATAGTTTGCTCCTTTTGATGTTAAAACATATTATTTATATCAAAAGCAACAAATAGACAATATTGGAAGCATAAACCATTTAGTATATTTACTGTATTATTCACTTACACCAGTGTGACAGCAGGTAGGAGTGGTATTTAAAAAAGTTCTCCTAAACATACCTTTGGTTCTCATTTTGCTATTACTTGTAAGATTGTTACAAACAAGTAGTTGATACCTAGAAATGTTTTTTTAAACAAACATTGATTTTGTTCACTATCATAGGCTCTGCTTCAGAGACTAAAGGAGATTGCAGAGATCACAAGAGCATATATGACTACCTCCTAGCAGGTGAGATATAGGGTGCTGTGCATGATAGGGGAGTACACAAACAAGCTATGTGATCTAGCCATGATGTTTATCCTAGACTGGTGTAAACATAGTGCAGTGCTCAAATAGTAATGCCATAAATAAAGTGCAGTGCTCAAATGATAATACCAATTTAAAATTGACTACCCAGACTCTGAAATACATTGAAGCAGAAATCTATGTGTCAAAGGTTAAAAACACGCCGAGTAATAAGATTACCCTGTGGCGCTATGCAGAACGGTCGACATGTTTCAGCCAAATGGGGCATTGCCCCGGCTTTCTTCAGGACCTAGAATCGTGGATTAGCTACTGCAAACATACATGATATATTCAGTGAAAAAATAACAATAAATGTACTTGAAAAAGTTACATAACTACCAGGGACCTTGAACGATTAGTTTGCCCACTTGAAGGAGAGAAGCATATCTTCTTCCTAATATAAAGACAAAGAGTCTTATTATTTACAACAACACTGGGTGACACACATACAACCGCATGAATACACAAGAAAACCGTATAGACAGCCATACCTGCATGAATAATTTACATTCTGCATATTGGAAATGCATATTAGCTAAATCACCTAGAGGCATTTCCTCATGGTGATACTCACCCAGCTTTGTGTGGGTGAAGACCTCACCTCACCCGGCGACCGCTCGGGAGTATGAGGCCCGCTCTATAGTGTAGACAAAAGGACACAGTCAGCACACAACTGTAAAGTGCCTAACCTAATTACTCTACACAGATAACCCAACAAACGTGTGACAGTTACCCAGACGTTAGACCAAGAGCCAATATATACTTGGACTCTCATAGGCCATTTCGAAAAAAACCCCACACGCTGCGACATAATTCATGTCACAGGACACAGTCTAGACGCATAAGTGTGCCTCTAAACATATTCTCATTAGATTGTTGACGGGGAGAACCTAATCCAAACTACAACATGAAAGCAAGAGTGAGAGCCAAAAGATAGCTCACCCAGAGGCAACAAAAACTTTGAGTGCCTGGGGATTTGAAACAACAAAATCCTACCATAAAAATAAAGTTCTATGTGGTTGAGAGCTTCCTAGTGCTCTCCTTTCAGCATGAATTGGATAGTCTGTTACCCTCAGTAAGAATTGACTGATGTGAAGGAAGACCTATAGGAAGAACCACAGGTAGCTCACCTGTCCGTCGGTGCCCCGGGTTTGAAGCCAAGCGGAAGTGGAGGTGACTGTAATACCGCCCTCCATCTCTTTATAATCACCGGTAATTAGATAATCAGTCCTGAGGGGTGTCTAGAAGGAGAAAATGCGGATGTGCGCAAGGAAAACACTGTTCCCCCGCGCATGCGCAGTTGCCAAGAACCGCGAGGTGATGGCGCATTATTTCACCGCACATCGGTTTCAAGGAAGAGAGGAGAAAGAACCCCTCTGGAAGTTCCTAACGTGATTCGTAAAAATGGGTACACGGAAGGCATGTCTGTAATGGTTCAAACAGACACTGGAGCACACTTTATTAAACCTTGTGTTTCTTTCTCGGTTCAGTGTCCGCCCTCGGCTCCCACGCATAACCTGAAGGGAGACACTGTTCTCACACGCATGCGCGCGGGGGATGTAGTTAAACACAACTGACCTCGACAGTATGATAGCAGGTCATATTTAATGTAGGAAAGCCCAAATATAAATAATGAGGGAAAGTATATCTTGACTATATTCTATACGATTGTATCCAATGGCACATCCTTTCTAGAATCGCTCCACATCAAAAAAATATTTTTCAAAACAATTCATATACAAGAAAGCAATTATAATGCCCCAAATTAAGAACTGTTTACCTGAAAAAGAATATACAGAGAAATGAGTCACTGTATGATGGGGCCTCACTCAACCCCATCTAGGATCAAATGTAGTTAACCTGTTGTTGGCATGGAGTTCCCCTACACGTTAATGGACAGTGAGAAGGTGTTAATATCACGGAGTGTTAGAAAAGAGGTGGGTTAGACGAGGTGAACAGGTGGGCAACACGCACAATTGAGTTGGGTGAGCTGTAGATGCAAACTAAGGTGTGTTTGCATCAAAACATAATGGACCCGCAACCGGAAGTTGCTCTAAATACTAAAAAACAAAGTGTGGAGGGTCAAGGGGAATATTTAATGACCTGTCTGCTCAATCCCCTACTTACGAGATACTGAACACACAATAGAACAGACCAGGTCTATCAATGGTATGTGACTATACTACTAACTGCGATACAGTTGGATGCATGTGTGAGCGAGTGCTGTTGGGAAATGAGATTCAACATATAATATTGTTGAAGAAAAAGGCTAGGACAATTCCCATCAGCCCACCTTTATGGCGGAGTTTACGTCATGTGGGAATTGTTTGATCATACCATACCACGTCCGACCTGGTAGTGCCGGTGCGGGAATATTTGGTTATCAGTATTTCACCCAAGAGTTAACTTTGCTTGTTCAAGCTACTCATCTTTCCCCATACAGTGATAGCTGGATTGGCACAGGACTGTTGGGACACTCTTAGGTAATAGTCACCTCTGGACGTTGCTTTATTGTTCTAGATCTTTTGTTATGAACATATTAATAAGCTGTTCTGTTGCCTTTGATGTTACAATCTGCTGCTGATAGCACAGTCAATCTTGCGTTTTAAATTGAAGGAATGGATCTAGAATGATGTTGTTGGAAAGTGCCCAAAAATATTCACAAAAAATAAATTCTTTCCGTCAGCATTATTTTCTGGCTGCTCCCTTGAATAACCGCAGTAGAATGACTGGCTGCTGTAATGCAGTGGAAAAAATCTGGCACAGGGTCGGGGATTTCCTGCTTCTACAATATTCAGTAGTGTATCTTTCTACAATTGCATATCCCTGCGGGGCTGATTGGTGATGTAGCCGCTCTAGAGTGAGGGAAAGCCTGTTCTATTGTAAGTGGGACTATTGTCAAGTCTAGGATTACACATGAAGTGACTGCACTCTGTGGGAAAGCAAAGTGCTGCGTTCACAATGACACATTCCCCACTGGAATGGGAGAGCTATCATGATAACACCATCCAAGTAAGGAAGAGCAAAGCATCCTCGTGATGGGCCTTTGAGTGTTGGTGATGTAGTATTCCTTTAATTGATACTTTTTGGCTGGCCTGGGAAAGGCTTGGTCTTGCCTTTATGCTCAGTCACGTCCATAAACAATTAGTGTAGGGTATCACTGCCCGCTGCT
The DNA here is from genome assembly GCF_964263255.1 of Lissotriton vulgaris. Taxonomy (NCBI): domain Eukaryota; kingdom Metazoa; phylum Chordata; class Amphibia; order Caudata; family Salamandridae; genus Lissotriton; species Lissotriton vulgaris. The sequence goes on along the minus strand of NW_028241940.1, from coordinate 62,583 downwards.
TCTGTGTGGTCAGTGTTTTCATGCCCTATTGAATAATATTACAGACTTGCATGATGGTATTTATGGCCTCGCTTGCCCTTCTCGCTCCCTCCCTGCTTGAGAAAGGGGATGCTACCGGCTAGGCTAATGAGCCGGTTACGGTCACGCGCTGGCCCCTCTGTTTGCAGGTGCTGGGAAGAAATGGCCAAGAACATAAGCCAGCTTCAAGAATGCAGGTGTTGTCGCCCTTCCCCCTTCTGACAGAGAGGGGAGAGCGACGAAACAACAGCATAGTTTCTAACATACACCTAAGAGTGTCTGCATTTGCAATGTAGATTTTCCTAGTTGTTATGACGGAAAGTGGACACAGAGGCGAGTATTATGCTTACTAATCTTGCTTTATTACAGTAGCAGCCAAGAGAAGTAATAAACCACAGTTCCCAGGGGGCCAGGCGAAAGGCTGGACAATAGGAACGTGAAAAAATAATAACATAATGACCAATCACAGTATAGAGATAGAGATAAGAGACGCCACTGACGGCGCAGCTTCCTCTTTTTGCTGACGAGCTGGTCAGATAATATCAGAAAACAAAGGAACCAGAACAAAAATTAAGGAAAACGCCAAAGTCCAGGAACAGACATCTTGAACCAGAGGAATCCAGGGCAGAAGTCCAACTTGAGCCTCAGAAGAAGGATCCAGACAAACAGGAGTCGAAGTCCGTAGAGGTGAAGAAGGGAGTAGCTGGAGAGAAGTCTTCCTACGATGATGCAGGCGGCAATGCCGGACTCGCTGAAGGAAGGGAGAACACAAGTTAGAAGTGTAGAGATGAGATAATACTCGCCTCCATGTCTTTAATAAAATTAAGGGCTCGATTCACAGAACTAACTTAAGACAAAATCCTAAACTTACTACTTTTGGTATTCACAGAAGTGAGGATTTTGTCTTAAGAGAGACTTAAGCCAGACTTAAGACAGACTTAAGTTAGGATTCTGTCTTAAGTCTGTCTTAAGTCTGTTTAAGACAAAATCCTAACTTCTGTGAATACCAAAAGTAGTAAGTTTAGGATTTTGTCTTAAGTTAGTTCTGTGAATCAGGCCCTAAGACTTTCCGTCATAACAACTAGGAAAATCTACATTTTATGGCAAGACCGGAGGCTTCTATTATGCTTGTTCAAAGCATATCTACAACATCAGAAGCCACAGTATGAATTGGTTTGCAATAAAACACACGAAAAACACTGTCATTGGTCCAATCAGCTGATCTCAGAATGTCCTCTAGACGGGAGCCTGCCCAAAAGGCTTTAGAGGCCATGGCTCCCCTGGTAGAATGAGCTCTGAAAACAGAGACATCAATTCCCGCAAGGGACATAACCCATCGGACCCACCGGGCAAGGGTAGGGGAGGAGACAGGAAGGTGGGGCTTTGGGAATGAAACAAGGAGTTGGGAGTGAGAGGGCGCTCTGAGATCAGAGATTCTTTGTTCATACACTTTTAAACACTGTCCCACACATAGCTTAGGGTGAGCAGGGAAATAAGGATAAAAAACAGAGTCTAAATTAGTCTTTGTTCACCTGCTAATCTGGAACACAGCACCTGTAGGGGAAATTGACGAGTAGAAACATCTAAAGCTCTAACATCAGATACTCGCTTAATGGAAATTAAACACAACAACATAGTAAGTTTAGCCGATAACATTTTGAGAGAAAGCGCAGAATTATCTGGCCAATCAGAAAAAAAGTTTGAGTACCACTGAAACATCCCATAAAAAGGAATACTTAGCCAACAGAGGTTTGGAGCAGCGGACACCTTTCAACAGGCTGCAAATCAAAGGATGGGTGCCAACCGGTTTGCCATCGATCGGGGCATGATTGAGGGAAATAGCTGAACGATAAAGAATGATGGTACGATAAGACTTACCTGAATTGGCCTCAGAAGCCAAGAAATTGAACACGAAATTTAGAGGGGCTGAAAGGGGATCGATATTCCTTTCCAAACACCAGCTTGCTCAAAGAGACCAGGCCGATTTGTAAGCTCTGGAAGTTCCAGGGGCCCAGGCCTGGCTGATAAAAAGAGCAGCCTCTTGTGAAATGAGGATGTTAGTAGAGGAAGGCCGGAAACTTTCCAGGCCGACAGAGTCATGGTGTTTTCCAGAACCATAGTGTGTCGTTTGCCTTGGGGATTCAGAAGCAGATCGTCGAAGGACGGAAGAAGAACCGGAAAGTCTATTGCAATCTCTAGCAGAGAGGGAAACCAAATTTGAGACTGCCAAAAGGGAGCAACCAGTACAAGAGAGGTCGATTGTCGACGAATCTGAGAGAGCACCCTGCTGATCATAAGAAAAGGAGGGAAGGCATAGTTAAGATGACATGACCAAATCCTGGAGGAAGGCGTCTGTTGCCAAGGCCAAAGGATCCGGTCGCCAACTGAAGAACTGGGGCAATTGAGAGTTGAGTCGGGATGCGAAGAGATCTATAAAGAAGGGACCCCATTTTTGAGAGAGTGAAAGGAACACAGAGGGACACAGCTTCCAGTCGCTGGAGTCTCGGAGAAATCTCGAGTGCCAATCTGCCACCGAATTGAGATCTCCTGGAAGATATTCCGCTGTTAAGGAAAGTTGGTGTGACAGACAAAATTCCCACAGACTTTTTGCCAGCTCTGCCAGAGTTTTGGATTTGGTCCCGCCTAGGTGATTGATATAGCGAACCGCAGAAACATTGTCCATGCGTAACAGGATGGAACAGCAGACTCTGTGTTTTGAGAGGCTTTGGATCGCAAAAGGAACCTGCAAGCATCTCTAAACAGTTGATGTGCAATTTGGACTCCTCTTGAGACCATGTCCAGTCGAGATTGGTCCTCACTGGGCGCCCCAATTCGACACGCTGGAATCGGATTCTAACACAAGATCTGGGGCCGAAGCGAAGATAGTGTGCCCGTTCCACGCATCTAAATGGTCTATCCACCATTGAAGTTTGTCGCAGGATTCTAAGTCCAGCGCGAGAAGATCGGCGTAGGTAAGACTTTGGCGCAGATGTTTGATTTTTAACCGCTGAAGAGCGCGGTAATGAAGAAGACCTGGGAAGATGGCTTGGATGGAAGAGGATAGAAGACCAACGATTCTGACCAATGACCGGAGGGAAAGAAGAGAAGACTGAAGGATGGAAGCGATCTCCGCTTTGATCTTGGAAACCTTTGCCTGAGGAAGACGTAGAGATGCAGCTACGGAGTCCACTAGGAAACCCAAGAATTCCATGTTCTGAGATGGAGTCAGAGATGATTTCTCATTTGATGAGGAACCCTAGATCTAGGAGGAGGGATTGAGTCATCTGTAGATTGGACAGCAGACACTGACTGTCGGAGTTCATGATCAGAATGTCGTCTAAATAGATGATGAGTCTGATTCCGAGAGAGCGAAGAAAGGCAACCACCGGCTTCAAGAGTTTTGTGAAGCACCATGGTGCGGAAGAGAGACCAAAGGGAAGAGAGGTAAACCTGTAAGTCACTCCGACCACTGAAAATGTAGGAATTTTTAATGAGAGGGATGAATGGGAACTGTAAGGTAGGCGTCCTGAAGGTCCAACTGGACTGTAGCGGGAATTCCGTTCTCCTACAGAACTGTGCATAGAGACCTGGAACCTCGGTGAATTAGGATGGCCCAAAACTTACCTCAGTACCCAAAATACCCTTACCGAGCTAGCTACAGTGTCTCATTGGTCATAAAAAAACTCCCAATGTTTAGACAGACCAGAACATGAACTTAGAATACCTCAGGTATCGTGGAACACATGAACACTCTTTCGTTATATAATCATTACAAACCAGAACGTGGAGTAAAAGAGGACACGTGCATGTTTGAAATATTTATTTACTAATGCAAGGTTCTCAAACGCAGTATCTTGTATAATACTAGCAAACATATTATAAGCAACAAAGTTATCAGCATAGTTATCAGTCCATAAAAGGCGAATGGTGACAGCATACTAATATGCTGAGATGAATAGAAATTAATAACGTCTAATTCACACCCTCCCTATTTAGCATAGTATTTTATATCTATGAAGGTCTCATTTGGGTTTTAGCAGGGCGGGCCCATACCTCAAAGTCTCAGTGGCAGGAGGATCACATCATCTTCCACCAGCTCTCTGCATGCGAAGCACATCAAGTGTGTTTTTGTGCGTTCAGCACAACAATATAAAACTTGCCTAGAGCCAGATTTTGGCAGCAGCATGTGTGTTATGTCTATAGGGGTGCGAAGATCAGACCTTACAACAACACTGGGTTAAGTTATCCGTGTAGCCTTCAGCACTCACTGTGCAGACAGAGGGCAGAACAAAACTGATATCAGAGCAATAACATATTATTTCTCTAGTAAATCACGAAGCTCTTCTAGGTTGAAAGCTAAAACAACAATTATGTGTCGTTTGCAAAAGTGAAGCAAGAATGAAAACGGTGTGCAAGCATTTAATAAACTCATGCTAACTTAACACAGTATGTAGAAAAGAAGTAGCTATATGACACCCCCCCAATGATCAGAGCACTGTCAGAAATCATGTAAAGTCAGAACCAGGAAGGGGTGGAACCTGAAAACAGAGTTCAATAATAATGAGCTAATCTATTCTTCAAACGTATATATATGATGGCCTATAGGGGCCAAGCGTAATTGTTCCAACCTTTGAAAATATAAGTCAATAGGTCTGGGACGTATAAAAAATTCTCACACATGAAAAACAAAAGGCACTGTCCAAAAAATATAAAAATGCACGTGTCGAAATAAATAAAAAACTCCATGGCATCTCACGATAGAACTGAATATGCAAAATATGCAGCCACAGCCTCCAACATGAAATCACTGTCATCATCCGAAAACAGTTCAGCCATCCAATTAAGTAGTGGGAAGGAACATACGTGCTGCTCCGTCACTGGATCCTCTTTTAACATCAGAGGACAACTCGGTGGGTTCTCAAGAAAGCTCCTTGCCAAGAACTCATGCGCTGCTGCGATTACATCCCAATGACCCATTAGTCCAGGCATCGCTGCCAAGGCCATAATCCTTTCGCCAGAACAAACCAACTCGTGAGCAACTACGGGGCTCATCAGATGATTAAAGTCAACGTCAGGAGACACCGTCAAGCAGAGACACAAATCAAGGGCCCAGTGGAAACCGCAGCTCAAGCAATGAAACACAGGCTGGACACATGTGAAATAGGAAAATCGAAACGATAATCCAAACGCCGTGCTTAATGTCGCAAGCGGCAGGGTGCCATAGTAATCAAGCATCCGGTTGCGCAACAGTGACAGGAGGGGCTCTTCTGCTCCTAATGCAGGATGGGCATCCATTTGTAATAAAAACAAAATATTACCAATACGCCCGCAGCTAATGCCAGCAAGACAGGGAAGCCTCCAAACAAACTCGAAAAAATAGAATGAAAGAAAGCAGGGATGACCCCAAATATTTTTTCAAATGAAGTCACGAGACCGCTGCTAACTAATTTAAAAAAGTGAGCAAGGCCGGAAGTGGAGGAGGCATTAAAGATTTGATGAACTAACTCGCTGAAATGTAACAGTAAATCAGTATTTAAAAGCGCCTGCACTTCTGTGCGGGTGTTAGCTATGTGAAGGACGAATGTTTCTCGGGCCGAACTCAGGGCCACCTCTTTCTGAGTCAAAAGGGCTCTTATTCTAGTCACACCATTGAACTCTGCCTTCAAGGTTGGGATGCGCGGCCAGATGGAAACATCTGAATTCCCATGCGTAGGGGGATACAGAATGTTTTTGCAGCACACAACACGTTCAGATACAGTTAACACATAAGCGATACCAACAATTAAACCACAACACTCCTCGTTATTCAACAGCAAATAACTACCATTTGCCAAAAGTGTAAACATGGGAACAATTGCGGGAACAGGATTCCCTTTTAACACACAGGCCAGATTAGGTCGTTCCTGGTTGCATGAACCATGTAACTGGATGTGTCTGCAAATTAATGAATGGTCAGGGGACTCAGTGCATTCCTCCCCATTAAGATAAACTTCTTTGCCGTCTTTCAGGCACCTATATGTGAAAGGAAGAGACCATGCTTCATGGAGGAAGGCACCACCTAACGGTTCATAACGTCCTATTGCAACATATCGCATACAACTAGTGAACTTGTACAAGGCGAATGGTAATGTAATTAATCCGTGGATAAGCCACGTTGCATCAGTGGCCTCAGCAGCAGAGAAAGGTAAAGATTCCAACCTCTCAATGTGTAACATGGAAAATGATGCATCTCGCATTGAAAGCATGCGCTGTTTGTCAGTCAAATTAAACGGGGCAAAGAGGGAGGAAACGTTCATGTAATTCCAGGGCTCACAGCCAGACTTAAGAGTTAAGAGTCTGCAGAGTCCATGCAAACTGCATTACAGAACGCAATTGATTTTGGTCATGGTATAAAACAGACACCTCATCATTTACAATATCAACCACTGAAGAAACAATGTTATTCAACGTGTATATGCGGGAAGAAAGCATGTTAATACTGTTATCGACAACTGCATGCACCTTTTCTAAATTTGCTTGATCAATAGCTCTCAGGCGCTTAGCAGCCTCAATTTGTGAAAGCTTCCAGATTTCATTGTAAACAGCATAAATCCAACGTTTAGATTTACCGCTTGCCGGGCCCTTTATAAAATCATTAATATCCACATCATCAGTCAGCTTAGATAGATGTAATTTAACAGCAGCTAATGTAGAATGTTGTAACCAATTCTGACATAATTTGCCAATTGAATATGTTGTAACAGTGTGGTCAGGATCAAAACGTGGATCAGGCCTGACTTGTGTAAAACCTTCAGTTAAACCCATAAAGCGACGCTTGCAAGAGTCAGAGCTTCTGTGCCACAGCAGCCAACCCTTTGGATCAAAACTGGACACATTATAGGATGCATTATGTAGTAATGTTTGCAACTCTGTAATGGAAAACTTTGTGTAATTATCCCAACCGGAATATTCTTCCAAATCAGGGACAGCAGGGGTATTTAACTTTTTTGAAGTAGCCAATCCAAAGCACGTTGTCTTAGAAATAGTAGAATTCAAAAACAACATGTGATTCGAGATGAAACATGCACGGTGCAAAGCCTCAGTGCCTTGTACCTGCCAACTTTAAGAACCCCAAACCGATTCAAGGTCAATGGTTTCCTTCCATAGCTCGTAGCCTTCTACAGCCAACTTTTCTAGAAAGGACTTCGAATACAATAATTTAGTATCGGTTAGTCGAACTTTGGACATGGGCTTCTGTGTCATCTTAAAATAAAAGGACTCAGGACTCGATTGATTAAAGCCGGTAAAGTAAGTGTACTTCTTCAAAAATGCACTGGGGCTGCCTTGTAATGGTGCAGGGCAATGTTCCCACTGTGTGTAATTTACAGTACCCCTTCTGGAACTTGTTTTATGCAGAAAATGGTTACCAAAATGTTAAAAGCAAAATAAATCACCATAATTGGCAGACTCTAAATATAAATCTTCAGCATCAAAGGCAGCATAATATTTTAAATCAGAGAATAATGATTCTACGGCCTGAACATTCCAATCAGAGGAACGTATGTTTTGTTTTACCAAATCCCCCATGTTTACTCTCAGTACATTTGGGACATTAACCACTTCAGTGGGACCATGAATTTGAAATTTAACCGCATCCCATACAATCCCATCAAGAACCGACCAAGCTGTGATGTTAACAAAGTTCAAGTCTCTTTTCAGTCTTGTGCAGAATGTGAAGAGGAAAAGGGGGCCAAAGTTCCATTAAGATGCCGAATGCATGTTCTCTCCTCGACAAAGTGTCCATCCATGATACGGAAAAAATAAAACACAAAACTAAATGACATAAAAAGGTATACTGAAAAAAGCACTAGCCAAATATATGTCCAAGGGGGAATCAAAAAATGTTTCTGAATAAAGAGGCATAAATTGCACAACGTGAGGGTTTCATCCAAGTCACTGAAGCAGAGTCAAATGAGAATCTTGAGTCTGTGGCCAAACGTGTTTGTAAGTCAGGCATCGATAAATCAGCAGGATAGGCATAATCGAGGTCATCAATGTTATTAATGGGGAAAGTATTCAGTAAAGGATTGGAAATGACAGGCATCTCGAGGGCCACTTCTGGCTCAGCAGCTACAGTAATGGCCAAAACAGAATTTCTCACCATCGAAGGACAGGAGACCGCCGGTGTCATACTATGAAGAATCGGCCACCCTGTGTATCTTGACATTGTCAATAGAGATAAACCTGTTTTCCTCACGACCTGGAAGTGGTGGTAATATGACTGTTCTTGTGCCCTTCACTCCAAGAACGGGGACCGGTGCTCGATAGGAAGGACCAAATTCTTTCTTGTTATCGATCTTCTCTCGAACCAGTTCTCCAACTTTGGGTAGCCAGCCAACTACCGGGATCTGCAACGCATCATCCGACGTGGAGGGCAAATGTTCCTTAGCAAGACTGTCTCTGGTCTTTTGTAGATCCTGTAAAACATTGCAATGTTCATCTATGTCAAAGGCCGTGGCTTGAGCCACGCAGTCTAGACCGTCGAGGTCAGGGACATACTTCTTGATACCAAAGAGTATTTCGTACGGGGCCCCCCACCCGAGACCTTCTAGGGAGATTATTAAGAGCATGCTGCACGCCATTGAGATGGGCCAGCCAGTTTCTGCCAGTGCCTATTACTCGAGCTGTCAAAGATTGCTTTAAGTCACGGTTCATTCGTTCCACTACACTATTACCCTCAGGTCTGTATGGAGACGAAAACTTGACTTGGACCCCCAACAAAACCATAGCATCCTTATACGCCTTAGAGGCAAAAGCCGGACCCTGATCCGAATGGAAGGTACCACAGGCAAAAATCCCTACAAAGACACGCAAATCTCTTATGACAGTCTGTGAATCAGCGCTGCGATGGGGCCACACCCACACAAAGCGTGTGCATGAATCAACTGCTACTAAGATGTACTTATACGCAGTGTCAGAAGAAAAAGGACCGCAGTGATCTAAATAAACGCATCCTAGTGGTTTATTAGAAATGTACAACTGTGTCTGTGGCGGACGCGCAGCAGTGGAAGGCTTGATCTGCTGGCAAATGTCACATTGAAGGACATAATCATGCGTCCGTTTGTACAGTTCCCGCCACCAGAACCTCTGTTGTAGCTGAGTTACAGTGGCTGAGACGCCCACATTTGCAGACGCCACACCTTCATGCGCCGCTGTAATCAAAGTAGCTTTGCGATCCGTGTAGGGAATCAACCGTTCCCCAACATCAGGAATTTTCACATAAGGAACCTTATCGTGACTTAAGTGGTATGTGTACTTCGAAGGGAACCCCGCAGGATATTTACCTCCCTTCTCAGTGGCAGCAACAGCCGCCAAGATGTCATCATCTATTTTACTTTTGGACCGTGTAACTGCTGCAACTAAATATTTAGGTACTGCTGATTTTGCCGCTTCATCAGCAAGCGAATTACCGACAGCGTGGACTCCCACACGCTGATGGCCGAGAGTATGAATCACAAACACAAGTGGCAACTGCTCTTTAAGCTCAGCCACTCGGACCCAGATCATTTTATGTTTTATTGTGCCACCCTTGGAATCACGAAATTCATTCTGAATCCAAAAGATTAAGTTCTCATTGTAAGACTGGACACAGTAGTAAGAATCACTTACGATAAGAGTAGTCACCCTAGGATCTGCGTACTCCAATGCAAGCATCAGAGCACGAAGCTCTGCTAATTGTGCAGTGCAGTCTCCAAGTGTCTGCATGTGTGCACGACACTGGGCTTGAACTCATCGTTCACCATGGCACCGACCACAATGGCGCATGCGGAAACGTAGGCATGTTTAGAGCCATGCGCAACCTGCGCCGAACCATCGGTGTAAATGATGCAATGGAAATCCTCCAGGGGTGGCATTGCTAAAGGAGCCGGATGAACAAATTCATACTGTAAGTACTCCTGCGACCTTAATGTGGCGTCAAAAATAAACGTGACATCCTGAGATGTCAAGGAAGCTGCCCATTGAATCCACCGAGGGTGCAAAGCTTTAGGGGTAACAACCAACATGCGTTTTCCCTGTGACAGGGCACGTTCCTTAAGAATAGCCATCTGCTCAGCCGTCAAAACTTTCTCCACAGTGGAAAAGCGCAATTCAGCCGAAGTGTACAAGTGGGACTTGTAAGCAATAGGTACTGTGTCTCCTTCATTAAAAGTCAGGTACGTGAAACCTAACGTCCCAGGGATAATTCTTATCACCAGGTTGGTCTGATTATCATGAGTCAGTAAGAATTTAGAAGCGAGCAGATCAGCCTGCAAAGACTGCAGTATAGCCGAATGCTGAGGCAGCCAGCATGATTTGGAAAATGATGGTTGTATCAAAGCATACAAAGGCTTGGTACGCTGGGCATATTCCGGAATGTAAGTTCTCCCGAAATTCAAAAAGCCCAGTAAAGATTGTAATTTTTTCAGTGTTGTTGGAGCGCACAATTGTGAGCATTTCTCCAGGAAGTGAGGAGCCAATCCCTTTCCTTCATTGTTAAGCTCGTAGCCCAGAAACAACACTGTGTACTCTGCAATGTGCGATTTCGCAAAGTTGACTTTGTAACCTAAGTTTGCGAAGGTACAAATTATCCCGTTTACACGACACAGATGCTCCCAAAGTTTGTCGTCTGTGAGATATATGTCATCCACATACGAACAAGCATCCGGGTCGATTCTCTCCAAAAGAGAGACTATGCGGGCAGAAAAAATCCCAGGACTATTCTTATAGCCCATAGGCAAACGCCGAAAGTGTTTTTTCACACCGCCGCAAGTAAAGCTGGTCCATTGGGAACTCATAGCATCCAATTGGTGGGCATAGAAACCATTAGAAATGTCATGAGTGGTTTTAAACCGCTTACGCACAAGACTATTCACAAGAACAGAGCCGTGAGTATTCTGTACTGCACAGTTACGGCAATGCGAGTTTAAATGCTGGTAATCCAAAACCAAATGATACGAACCGTCAGGCTTGTTTACAGTAAAAAGAGGGTTATTCATCGGTGACACACACGTTTCAATTACACCTTGATATTCCAATTGTTCAAGGATTGCCGCGACGGAAGCTTTCGCTTCACGTCGTATAGGATATTGAGGTTGAGGCTGCGGCTGAGACTGTAAAGGAATCTCGTGGCTCGGGGACAATCTATCCCAACCACACTGATTGAGGTACACAGCCGGTGCCATAGCTAGAGCCCACTCTTCTGCAAAATGCAGCGCATCCTCTTTCGAGACTGTGTTCGCAGAACTGGGGAGGATCAGCGCCTCCCCTCGCGGAGCTGCGAGCACAAAAGGTGGGGGCCAGTCAGCCTCCGAAAGCAAAATGTCATATGTAGACGAAAGATTTTCCCAAAATACCCCTTTTATGGTTCGTTGTATGTCACCTGCAATTAACAGGACAATTTCAAAAAGTCTATCAAGGGGAGCAACTTTGGTGTCAGCTGTTTCTATGACAACATAAGTGTCAGTCGCTGTCACCTTCATTAGTGGACGGAGCGCCTCTCTCACTATGGTAATCTCCGCTGCGCTGTCCAGCAAGGTCAGAGCCCACGTCAGATTCCGAAGCCGCGTTCTCACTATCTGGGGCATATCGATGCGCTGTTAAGGCTGCGACTTTCTTCTTAGCAAACTGTGGTCTCCTAGGCGTAGAGCCTTCCTGCTTTTCTGCACCGTTCCTTGGGCGGGGCTGGTCACGTCCTTGCTGGCCACCCCGACCCCTGCCGCCCCCTCCACCACCGGTCGTCGGAGACGATGAGTCCTGAAAGGAACGAGGAGAGCGTTGGTCAGAAGCCTGAAATCGATCAGGAGTCTTAATCGTCGCACGGTCGCGCAAGTCATAAACACGTTCCGACTGCGTAGGCAACGGAGACGCAGGACGAGAAACCTGTGTTTGTTGTTGTTGAGGTTGCTTTCCCTGTTTCTGTTTTTTAGGCCAATTTAGTTTTTTGGACTTGGGTTGAACTTCTGTCTCCGAAGTTTGTCCCTGGGGCTGCTTTTTATCTTTAACAGAAAAAGGCTTAACGCCCTTACAATTGCGACCCACAGTTTTATAAGCCGCCACAATAATCTTCGCTAACTGTCGGGGTTTCTCAGCCTCGGGAAGCGCCGCCAATGCGTTAGCAACCTGAAAGTTCACTGCATCCCCCTTGACATTAGCAAGGATCAGGTCGCAAACTACATGAAAGGTGCCACACAGGCGCATGCCCAACTCGACCGCAGATTCCGGTCCGTGATCATCTTGAACACGTTTAAGGACCGAAGACAGCACGGACATAGACGGGGTGCCATAGCACCAAGCATAGACCGCCGCAAAAGTCTTACCCCAGGTCTCACAGTCAACGAGCTCAGGGGCCAAATCCTTCGGCAAACTAAGCGTAAGAATCCGGTGTTTTTCTGTCATGATTCCACACCTGCTCATCCTTAAGGACTACGCATCCCCTTTAGGCTACAGTTTTATTTCCCTTTTGAAACCCACCCCTGTCCCGTGCGCCCGCACGCTTCAAGTCAGTGTGTTTGGGTGTGTTTGGTGGTACTGTATTCATGCCTTAATTTCATGCCTTGGTGTCCTATTGTGATTGTTTCCACTATTTGTGCAGGTTTCTGTGTTTTCATGTGGTTTAATTTAGGTTTAGGAGCAAGCGCAGACGAAAGACCAAGCCTTCGCTTTGAGCGCTCACGGAAGTCAGACCTTCGCTCTGAGAACGGTCTCATCGCATCCTTTGCACGCGCCTTTTTGGTGCGCCTCGGAGGGGTTTCAGGAAGCTTCTGTCTCGCGCACCGTCCGTGTGCGTAACTGGGTGGAGCTGGGTGCGGCCCAGTATTTAAACCGCACCCAGCCTTTTGGAAGGCGCTTTGCCTTCAGACTTCCTTTGGAGAAGGTCGCGTATTCTTCTTACCGGCAGGACATCTTCATGGCAGGATATCTTCATGGCTCTTCAACTGGCTAATCCTTCTTTGAAAACAGCGATGAAGACCCTAGAAGACAAAGAGTCAGAAAGCTAAGTACTTTCATTTTTTGGTTAAAGGCGCCCTTCGCAAGAAAGGTCAAAGACAATTTTTGGAACTTTGCTTAACAGAAGAAAACGCAAGGAAAGACTTTGGACTATTTTGTTTCTTGTACTTCAGTTTTCTTCAGAAGAACTTGTTTAGGTTTTCATGTATGTTATTTAGAATCATATTTTGATAGCGAATACAGTCATCGCTTGATGTTGTTAAGGTATAGGATTTTGTGTATTTGCTTGTCTTTCCGAAATTAGAGGAAGATTTTCAAGAACCCCGAGTCTAGGAGGCAAGACGTTTATTGCAAGTAAGTGGTAGAAGAGTTAGGTAGGATTTGCGAAAGCCTTTTAAAGAATGTTAAGTAATCCTCCTCTTTCATTTCCAGCCTAATTCAACTAGAGTCTTCAAGCCTACAAGCTGACCACTTATTCCAGAGGACACTTGACGACACCGTCTTCACCTCCATAAAGAAATACTGGACGAAGGCCCACTCCTTACTGATCGCAGGTAGGCGAACGTCCAGAAATCCAGTTAGAGTCTTAAGTACCTTAACCAGAGTAGTTAAAAGATTAGAATAGAATAGGAGGAAACTATAGGACTTGAATAGTAAAGTCTTCTGTGCTTGTTGCCTCGCAGGTCGACAGCAAGAATCAAGAGTCTTCACTGCAACGTCCAGTACCGGCCCTCCTCCCTAATTTCTAGTTAATTTCTTGCTGTAATTTTAGAATCAGTAAGTGTTAGTTAGTAATCAGGGAAGTTGGTCCCTTACGTCTCTGCGGAATCATCTGCGTCATCCTAGAGGGCTTCTGTTCAAGCAAGGTAAGGGACGACGTGGATAGCTTGACAGAAGGCAAAGCCCACGTTGATAATTCCGCCCAGACGCAATGGATCAGGTATCTATGCAGGATTTAGCAGCTGTGCTAGACGCAATTAGGCAGGATAACGCTGCTTTACGTAGGGATTTATCCTCTCTCCAGGACTCGGTGCAGCAGAAATCAGCCACTATTCAGGACTCTTCCAGTTCTAGTTCTCCATCACAAATCCATGTTGTAACTTCGGTCCCCACCCCTTTAGCTCCCCCAGAGAGATTTTATGGGGATTGCAATAAGTTCTCTGTGTTTTTACAACAATGTCACTTACACTTTATAGCAAAAACCACAGCTTTTCCTGATGATTCTTCCAGGGTTGCATTCATGTTATCCTACATGGGTGGCGACGCTGCCCTTTGGTCTGTCCCTTTAGTTGAAGCTGATGATCGGATCTTGTATAACTTCAGGGATTTTGAGAGGGCTTTAAAGAAGATGTTTTCTAAACATCTATTTGTCCAGTCTGCAGACAATGAGCTGTTAGGTTTAAAACAAGGCTCATCTGATTTGCTACATTATATTTCTACCTTCAATCGTTTGGTCTTAGAAGCCGATTGGCCTCACGACAAGCGAATCTCGATCTTCTATAGGGGATTGAAGGACGAATTGAAAGACATGATCACCCAGATTTTAGACCCCCCCGAAGAGATTAGCGCCTTCATAGACCTAGTGGTGAAATTAAATCATCGTATATCCGAGAGAAAGGGGGAAAGAGGGAAGTCAGAGCACAAATTAGTTTTCTTTAAGGAAAGATCCACATCAGTACCTAACCGAGAACCTAGTTCCAAAACTGATTCTGCAGAACCTATGCAGATAGGATCTATCCGAGGTCCCTTGTCTAAGGAGGAGAAAGAAAAGAGACGGCGATTAAATCAATGTCTCTATTGTGGGAAGTCAGGACACTTTGTGAAGGAGTGTCCCACACGACCAAACAAATTTAAGGTTAGATCTTCCGACTTAGCTGTCACACAAGAGAAGTCGGAAAACTAGAAAACTCGGTAAAAGGAGAGGTCGGTTTATCGAGTTTGTTCTCTAGTTTGGCCTCAACTATTCCTCCCATTGGATGTAGACACTTTTCGATTCTTGTAGAGCTCCGAGGTCTACTTCCAGAGTCTTACTCCAGACAGGTGGAAGCCATCATAGATTCTGGTGCTACAGGTAATTTTATAGACTCTCATTTCTTCCTCCAGTTAGGCTTCAGATCCTTGTCGAAGGACCATCCAGAAATCGTTAGAGCTGTTGATGGCAAAGAATTGACTTCGGGTCCTGTTAATAGACAGACTGAGGTATTAGAAATGGATTGCTCTCCTATACATAGGGAAAGAATACAATTAGACATCATTGATGCCCCTCAATTCAAGATGATTTTAGGAATCCCTTGGTTAGTTAAACATAACCCGTCCATAGATTGGGTGACCAAGACTATCACTTTTCAGTCTCCTGCTTGCACGGAACTTTGCTTCCTTACTAAGAGATCTAAGGATGTGGTTCAAGGTTTTGAATTTGGAATGGAATCACCCAATATACTGATTCTGGAAGGAGTTCCATCAGTGTATAATGACCTGTCTGATGTTTTTGACAAAAAAAAGGCCAACACCCTACCACCACATAGAGATTTCGACTGTAGAATAGATTTAGTGCCTGGAGCTACCTTACCCTGCAGTCGAATATATGCTCTTACGGAAGCTGAAAACGCCCATCTCAGAGATTATCTTGATGAGTATCTAGCTAATGGCTTTATAAGACACTCCAAGTCTCCGGTCTCATCAGCTCTTTTTTTTATTCCAAAAAAGGGAGGGGAGCTGCGTACTTGCATAGACTACAGAGCCTTGAACAACGTGACCATTAAGAACAGGTACCCCTTGCCTTTGATCCCTAC
The DNA here is from genome assembly GCF_964263255.1 of Lissotriton vulgaris. Lineage (NCBI taxonomy): Eukaryota > Metazoa > Chordata > Amphibia > Caudata > Salamandridae > Lissotriton > Lissotriton vulgaris. Next base: position 46,807 of record NW_028241940.1, on the reverse strand, counting down.
ACTATTAGATCAAATTAAAAAGGCTAAAATTTATACAAAATTGGACTTACGCGGAGCGTACCATTTGGTAAGAGTAAGAAAAGGAGACGAGTGGAAGACAGCATTCCGTGCTAAATTAGGTCTCTTTGAATACCAAGTCATGCCATTTGGTTTGTGTAACGCTCCTGCCGCCTTCCAGTTTTTTATAAATGAGATTCTACATGAGTTCATTGACATCTGCTGTGTAGTCTACATAGATGATATCCTCATATATTCTGATTCTGAGGAAGAACATGTAAGACAGGTTTGCGCCATTCTTCAAAGACTACTTTCAAACTCACTCTTCGTAAAATTGGAAAAAAGTCTATTTCACGTTTCCAAGGTGGATTTTCTGGGCTATATTATCAGCCCAGAGGGAATAGAAATGGACCCTAAGAAGGTAGAAGCTGTAACAACCTGGCCTAGTCCCACTTCTGTGAAACAAATCCAAAGTTTTTTAGGGTTTGCAAATTTTTACCGCAGATTCATTCAGAACTTTTCTCAGGTTATAACACCTATTACCAAACTGTTGAGAAAAGGAGCCAAGTTTTTATGGTCCCCAGCCGCAGATGACGCATTTCAGAACCTAAAGAAGTTATTTACCATGGCTCCAATTTTAAGTCATCCAGACCCCAACCTACCTTTTATTGTGGAAGCAGACGCCTCTCAATTTGCATTGGGTGGCATTCTTTCACAACGAGATTCAGATACTGGCCAAATGCACCCTATAGCCTATTTCTCAAGAAAATTATCAGAAGCCGAACAAAATTATGCAATTGCTGACAAGGAGTTGTTGGCAATCAAAGCAGTGTTTGAAGAATGGCGTCATTACCTACTAGGAGCTCGTCATCCTGTAACGATTTATACAGATCATAGAAATCTCCAAGCTCTAAGATCTGTAAAGGCTTTATCTGCTAGACAACTGCGATGGTCCATGTTTTTTAACGACTACAATTTTGTGATTACATATCGCCCAGGAAAGGAGAATTTAAAAGCAGATGCTTTATCCAGACTAGGAGAAATGACGTCGGATCAACCGGTAGTCGTTCACCCTGTAATCCCTACTTATTGTTTTCAGGGAAGCTTAACTGTTTGTGACATCATTGACGACATTAAGGAAGCTCTGAAAGAAAAGACATTGGAGCTTTGGAGAAAAGATCATCCTTTTCTTTTTGAGAAGGACGGGTTGCTGATGGTCCATGACTTGATTTTTGTTCCAAAAGAGAAAATTCAAAGAGCCATTATTCACTTTCATCATGAGACAGTTCTGTCTGCACACCCAAGCTTTATAAAAACTATGGAACTCATCAAGAGGAAGTTTTGGTGGCCTTCTATGTCCAAAGACATTAAACAATTTGTGGAAACTTGTAGCATCTGTATTCAGCACAAGTCCTCTCACCAGGCTCCTAGTGGTTTGTTGATGCCATTACCTATTCCTCCTCAACCATGGCACACTATATCTTTAGACTTCATTGTTGAACTACCTGAAACCAAGAAGGGATTCAATACAATTTTGACTGTAGTAGACCAGTTTTCCCGTATGGCCCATTTTGTTCCTCTAAAAAAGCTTCCCACTGCATTGGAGCTTGCTCATTTGCTCATGATCCATGTGATAAGGTTACACGGGATTCCTTCGGTTGTCATTTCGGACAGAGGATCACAGTTTATTTCTAAGGTTTGGCAGAAACTGAGTTCTTTGCTACATATGGAGGTTCGTTTATCCTCTAGTTATCATCCTCAAACCGATGGTTTAACTGAGAGGACTAACCAGACTATTGAACAATATCTTCGTTGTATGTTACCTAATGTTACCGAAGAATGGTCCGATCTATTAAGTCCTTTGGAGTTTGCCTACAACAACTCTGAGCATTCTTCTATTAAAATGTCCCCATTCTTTTGTAATTTCGGTTTTCATCCAAAAAGTATTCCTGAAAACTCCAACAATAACCTCAATGATTCCGTACCCACAGTTTATGACTATGTGTCCCAGGTATTCTCCATTCAGGAGGATGCCAAATTCAATTTGGCCAAAGCGAAAGAATCTCAGAAAGAAGCCAAGGATAAACATCGAACAGAACAACCTCTTTATGAAATAGGAGATAAAGTATGGTTGAGTACAAAAAATTTGAAATTAAGAGGGAACAGAAAATTCAATCCAAAATTTATTGGCCCCTTTCCCATTGAGAAAATACTAAATCCAGTTTGTGTTAGATTGACCCTCCCTAGTAAGTACTTGATGCATCCAGTCTTCCATGTCTCTCTAATCAAGCCTTTTCATCCTCAAACTCGTATTCCCAAGTCCCCTCCTCCCATCATTGTTGAAGGCAACTCAGAATTTGAAGTAAGAACTATCTTGGATTCCAAGAGAGTTAGAGGAAGGTTATTTTACCTCATCGACTGGAAAGGTTATGGTCCTGAGGAAAGGTCTTGGGAGCCTCTAGAACACCTTAAAAATGCTCCCAGATTGATTCGGAACTTTCATTTACGATTCCCCGACAAACCTAGACCCATTTCCACCGTTCTTGGGGGGATCTTGAGGAGGGAGTACTGTCATGATTCCACACCTGCTCATCCTTAAGGACTACGCATCCCCTTTAGGCTACAGTTTTATTTCCCTTTTGAAACCCACCCCTGTCCCGTGCGCCCACACGCTTCAAGTCAGTGTGTTTGGGTGTGTTTGGTGGTACTGTATTCATGCCTTAATTTCATGCCTTGGTGTCCTATTGTGATTGTTTCCACTATTTGTGCAGGTTTCTGTGTTTTCATGTGGTTTAATTTAGGTTTAGGAGCAAGCGCAGACGAAAGACCAAGCCTTCGCTTTGAGCGCTCACGGAAGTCAGACCTTCGCTCTGAGAACGGTCTCATCGCATCCTTTGCACGCGCCTTTTTGGTGCGCCTCGGAGGGGTTTCAGGAAGCTTCTGTCTCGCGCACCGTCCGTGTGCGTAACTGGGTGGAGCTGGGTGCGGCCCAGTATTTAAACCGCACCCAGCCTTTTGGAAGGCGCTTTGCCTTCAGACTTCCTTTGGAGAAGGTCGCGTATTCTTCTTACCGGCAGGACATCTTCATGGCAGGATATCTTCATGGCTCTTCAACTGGCTAATCCTTCTTTGAAAACAGCGATGAAGACCCTAGAAGACAAAGAGTCAGAAAGCTAAGTACTTTCATTTTTTGGTTAAAGGCGCCCTTCGCAAGAAAGGTCAAAGACAATTTTTGGAACTTTGCTTAACAGAAGAAAACGCAAGGAAAGACTTTGGACTATTTTGTTTCTTGTACTTCAGTTTTCTTCAGAAGAACTTGTTTAGGTTTTCATGTATGTTATTTAGAATCATATTTTGATAGCGAATACAGTCATCGCTTGATGTTGTTAAGGTATAGGATTTTGTGTATTTGCTTGTCTTTCCGAAATTAGAGGAAGATTTTCAAGAACCCCGAGTCTAGGAGGCAAGACGTTTATTGCAAGTAAGTGGTAGAAGAGTTAGGTAGGATTTGCGAAAGCCTTTTAAAGAATGTTAAGTAATCCTCCTCTTTCATTTCCAGCCTAATTCAACTAGAGTCTTCAAGCCTACAAGCTGACCACTTATTCCAGAGGACACTTGACGACACCGTCTTCACCTCCATAAAGAAATACTGGACGAAGGCCCACTCCTTACTGATCGCAGGTAGGCGAACGTCCAGAAATCCAGTTAGAGTCTTAAGTACCTTAACCAGAGTAGTTAAAAGATTAGAATAGAATAGGAGGAAACTATAGGACTTGAATAGTAAAGTCTTCTGTGCTTGTTGCCTCGCAGGTCGACAGCAAGAATCAAGAGTCTTCACTGCAACGTCCAGTACCGGCCCTCCTCCCTAATTTCTAGTTAATTTCTTGCTGTAATTTTAGAATCAGTAAGTGTTAGTTAGTAATCAGGGAAGTTGGTCCCTTACGTCTCTGCGGAATCATCTGCGTCATCCTAGAGGGCTTCTGTTCAAGCAAGGTAAGGGACGACGTGGATAGCTTGACATTTTCACCAGGAGTCGTATTAGGAAATACAGCTTCCAGCTGGTCAAATTTCTCGGCAAGCCAAAAAGGAAAATCATCCTTTTCCTGGGGCTTCTTGCCCATAACGGCATTGACCATGACAGGACTGATTTTCAAACCACCCTGCCCTGCCGGAAGCGCCGCACCCCCCGGGGCTCCACCCGGAAGATTACAGCCCATGTAATGCACTAACGCTCTAATCACGGCAATCGCGACTACATGTAGTCAATGCAGTTCACCCAAGTTACAATTGCCGTGTAGAGGATGAGGAGTAAATCCAGCCAAAACAGGCCAACTAGCGCCTGGAATGGACAAAGGACCTGACCTCGGAGCGGTTAAGGTATGGGGTAGGGCGCCACCAAACCAAACTCCATGCTGCCAAACATCAATAGGTACTTCCTGTGCTCTGTACGGAGTATACTCATTAGGTACAACCGTGGGAGTGTACGAGTGGAAGACGCCTGAATTTGCGTCCACCGCCGGAAATGTCACCTACGAATAAAAGTGTTCGTAAGGGTAAGCATGTTCCGCACTCACCACCATAATCACAGCCAAGCCTTCCAAAGGTACATTGTAAGCCCGCAAATGATCTCGCACCGCAATGCGACTATGCTGCGGAATGTCCACGGCTTGGGCCATGACAGCACAGGAATTAGAAAAAACAAAGTAAACTTTGTAGCACAACTGGGTAGTAATTCAAGGAAACCGTTTTTAGAAAGATTCAAGCTTGAAAAGACCTATTACAAAAATAGGTAGGTTTTTCAACACCACCGTTTACCGGAAACGTCAGTGAAGAGGTTAAGGATTGAATGATATACTACTCGAGTGTCATGATATAAGGACAACAACGTATGGGCGCCATGTAGCGGGAATTCCGTTCTCCTACAGAACTGTGCATAGAGACCTGGAACCTCGGTGAATTAGGATGGCCCAAAACTGAAGAACTGGGGCAATTGAGAGTTGAGTCGGGATGTGAAGAGATCTATAAAGAAGGGACCCCATTTTTGAGAGAGTGAAAGGAACACAGAAGGACACAGCTTCCAGTCGCTGGAGTCTCGAAGAAATCTCGAGTGCCAATCTGCCACCGAATTGAGATCTCCTGGAAGATATTCCGCTGTTAAGGAAAGTTGGTGTGACAGACAAAATTCCCACAGACTTTTCGCCAGCTCTGCCAGAGGTTTGGATTTGGTCCCGCCTAGGTGGTTGATATAGCGAACCGCAGAAACATTGTCCATGCGTAACAGGATGGAACAGCGGACTCTGTGTTTTGAGAGGCTTTGGATCGCAAAAGGAACCTGCAAGCATCTCTAAACAGTTGATGTGTAATTTGGACTCCTCTTGAGACCATGTCCAGTCGAGATTGGCTCTCACCGGGCGCCCCAACCCGACAAGATCTGGGGCCGAAGCGAAGATAGTGCGCCCTGCCAGGATTCACCGAGTAGCTACTGTAGGTTCCTCAAGACAGTTAACTAACTCCCTGTTTCTGCCCCGTTCTACACGGGCTAATGTTTGGTTCCCTTGTTCCTCTGGTAAGCTGAGAAACTCCGGAGGTAATCAGGGTTATTAAACAGAAAACTGCTAAGATTGTACATAGTTCCCCTCCCTAAGATGGCCGCGCAATGTTCCGTTTAGAGTAATTGAGAGGTGCGCCCTCTAGTGGGCTTCTGGAAGTCGCGCGCTTCAAACTGCGCACTTCAACGAAGATTCCGTTCGAGAAGCTTTTCCTTGTCGCTGCTCCGCGTCAATAATTCATGACGGGAGAATTGTAGAAAAGAATAGCAAGAAGTCTGAGAGTTTATAGTAACAGAGTATCGCAGAGACTAATTGAATAATAAATTCTCGCAGTGCGCTCTCACAGCTCAGAGAGGCACCTGCATTCCTGACAGAGGTTCCGACCGCTATCCATAGAGCGGTAGTAAGAAGTCAGCGAGACGTCACAGCAGTTTCCTGAGAAGTCCTTGCTTCCAAGAAGACTCGACGAATTAGAATATTTAGCAGAAGAGGTTGCAGAACTCGACAAGTAAGGTGTTATATCTTCTCGCCAAGCCTTCAAGTACAAGAACTTAATTGTCCAGCATTCATATTTCCCCCGGACATTCCCCTTGCGTTTTTCCTTATCTTTTCCTTCCCCTTCTCTTCCTACCTGTTTCCTTTTTGCGTGCTACGGATAAGACTGTTGAACTATTACTTGTACAGCTGTCGAGAATTACAACCCATCACAGAATCCCCGAGACCAAGTCTGGCATAAAGGTTCACAGGTACAAGTTCAGTCAGAGAGAGTGAGAGCGAGTGAGAAGGATTACCTGGGGTAGAGAAACTAATGTATGCATATGTCTTCACAGCAGGAAGCTCAGCCAGATAACAATTCACATTATAGAAGAGAGGCAAATACCTGGGCTAAAACTGGTAGGACAAGTTTTGTTTACCTTTAAGAACAGTCTGCGTAGTGAAGAAAGGTTTGTGGTATATTCTCTGCCTCTCTCCCTTCTGTGTATTAGGCACCTTCAGAGTAGACGGCAAGAAATATAGCAGTCACTAGAAGATAGAGGTGCCAGTCGAAGTCAAGGTATTCTCTTCTCTGTCCACTTCCCCTTTCCCTTCTGCTGGTGGTCTTGCTCTTTGAAGCGAGGGTACCGGTAGAGGGGTGATTGGGACATTCGTCAGTACTGCCCCTGCGAAGCGTTGGAGCACCAGGACGTCGTGACAGATTGAAGTGCCCACGTATTTTTCTTCGCCCGGGCAGTATGGCTGAGGGACTGGACTTGAAGGAGTTAGGCGCTATTTTAGTAGGGATACAAAGAGATTTGGGAGCAGTTCGGGATGAAAACCAAAGTTTAAAATTAGAGTTAGTGGCTTCCCATCAAGAGACAAGACTGTTAGCACAAAAGGTAGATGGGTTAGCTATGGGAAATCCAGTGCAGAGTCCCGCTGTCCCAGTCACTAGTGGTGTTACTGCGGATCCTAAATCCGTTGCTCAAGTAATTCATTCTGTATCACCACTGACACCTTTGGCCACTCCTCCTCCTTTGATCCTCAAAAGGCCCAATATTTTTTGACTCAATGTTCCCTCCACTTCATGTGCCGCCCCACTCTTTTTCCAGATGCTCAATCTAGAGTAGCATTTATTTTATCATATTTGAGTGGAGATGCTGCCAATTGGGCTATGCCTTTGGTTAGTGAGGATGATCCTTTGCTTAGCGATTTTCCCAAATTTAAGGCTGAGTTTCTTAGAATCTTTGATCGGAGAAGGATTTCTCAGGCCACCGATAACGAATTGTTGGAGCTGCGTCAGGGGTCTGAAGATCTAGGGCCAGATGTAGGTAAGTAACATTTACCGAATCTTAATTACCGAAAATTACCGAATTTTACCGATTCGGTAATTAAGATTCGGTAAATGTGAGGGGTTGGTATGTAGGGAATCCATATGTTCCCTTTTACCGAATCGGTAAAGCCTATTGATTCCTATGGGCTTCAAAGCCCATAGAAATAAATAGGCTTTACCGATTCGGTATTTACCGAATCGGTAAATACCGAATTTCACAAGGGTGCCGGGGGTGTCACTTTGACACCCCCTGGCACCCCCTAAACAGGATTGGGTGCCATGTGGCAGGCATAAAAGCCCTAGGGGCAGGTCTGCCTGTCATATGGCACAGGTGTGCATGCACACATGTGCATGCACACCAGAATCGGAATTTTACCATCAAATAGTATTTGATGGTAAAATACCGATTCTGTAATGCTTGTGGGACTCAGAAGAGTCCCACCTACATATCAATTTTACCGAATCGGAAAAAATACCGATTCGGTATTTTACAGAATCAGTAAATTTACCGATCGGTAAATTTACCGATTCTGTAAAATACAGGGCCCTACATCTCAAATTGCATTTACCGGTCGGTAACGGCCGAATTCTGCCGTTACCGACCGGTAAATGCCTACCTACATCTGGCCCTTAATTACTTACCTCACGCAGTTTAACAAATTAATCCTGGAAACTAGCTGGCCAGAGGAAAAAAGAGCAGCTTTATTCTATCGTGGATTAAGGGACGAAATCAAGGATACTTTGGCTCAAATCCCTAATAGACCCACAGAATTATCAGCTCTGGTGGATTTGGTGCTTGAATTGGATTTTCGGAATTCAGAATGTAAAGGCGAAAAGAAGAGAGATTGGAAGATAAATTTCCCGCGTTTTGACAGAGCAAAGAGTGAAAAAGGATCTGGAGGGAATTCCGAATCGGAACCAATGCAGATAGGGTCAGTTCGTGGTCCCTTGAGTAAAGAAGAAAAAGAACAACGGAGGCAAAAGAAGTTGTGCTTATATTGTGGCGCTCCCGGCCATTTTGTTAAGGATTGCATTAAGCGGCCCAAGACTCCGTTTAAGGGAAACGAGGTGAACCATCAGTAGGCGGGGTCGCTCTGGTGGTGAAAGAAGACAAGACGACTCCAGAATCTCATCTAATTTTGAATACACTGCAGACCATGACTCCTCATGTGATTCTCCATGTGACTATGCAATTTCGTGAACATCAGATCTTTGGAGTGGCTATCATGCTCGATTCCGGTGCCACTGGAAATTTTTGTGATATTCGATACGCTAGACAGATGGGAATCAAAGCAATTGCAAAAGACCGCCCAGAGCCAGTACGTACAGTAGATGGTACCAATCTGACTTCCGGACCAATCACTAGTCACACAGAGGAATTGGAAATAACTCAGGGGGATGGGCATCGAGAAGTGTTGCAATTCAACTTAATCGACGCCCCGCAATTTCAATTGATTCTGGGATTGCCTTGGTTAGCCCTTCATAACCCGACCATAGATTGGGAAAATCGGACTGTCAGTCTGCATTCAGAAGTTTGCTTATCTCACTGTTATGGTACTAAGACTCTTGAGAAAGAACCTACACAATCTATGGTTTTGTCTTTTGGGGGTCAGTCCATTGGAGCGGTTACGACTGAAGAAATTCCTCCAGAGTATCGAGATCTAGAGACTGTGTTCAGTGAGCAGGAAGCAGAATTGTTGCCACCACACCGTGCTTATGATTGCACAATAGATTTGGAACCTGGAGCAGTTCTCCCATGCAGTCGGATTTATGCCCTAACTGAAGCCGAAAATGTACATTTAAAAGAATACCTGGATCGATACCTTGCTAATGGCTTTATCAGGCCATCTCAGTCTCCCGTATCATCACCTCTGTTCTTTATACCGAAGAAGCAAGAAGGTAGTTTAAGAACTTGTATAGACTATCGTGCACTAAATCAGGTCACCATTAAAAATAGGTATCCGTTACCGTTGATCTCTGTTCTATTGGATCAGATAAAAGAAGCTCAAATTTTCACCAAACTTGATTTGCGTGGAGCTTATCACCTGGTTCGCATGAAGGAAGGGCATGAATGGAAGACCGCCTTTCGAACCAAGTTTGGTCTTTTTGAATACTGTGTCATGCCATTCGGCCTTTGTAATGCTCCTGCAGTGTTCCAACATTTCATCAACGACATCATGAGTGATTTAATCGATAAGATTGCTATCATCTACCTGGATGATATTTTGATTTAAATAATGAAAGAAGGGGGTTCCCCGGTGGGCTTTTAAGGATGTAGGCAGGCCGTGAGGGGGAGAAAACTGAACATAGAACAAGAAACGTAACCCTGCCAAGTGATGTGGTGGTCCTAACAATAGGATCCCAATATAAATGGGGTGATAAACCTGGGAGTTAGTTGGTTTGATTTACTCTCGAGACACTCAGGAGCACACTCAACATGTACGGATGGTCCTAGAGCGATTGCAAGCCAATCATCTTTTTGTTAAACTGGAAAAGTGTGTATTCCATGTGTCCAAGGTGGAGTTTCTGGGATTTGTTATCTCACCTCAGGGAGTTACGATGGATCCTGGAAAAGTAAAGGCAGTGGAGGATTGGCCTGCCCCCAAGAACGTAAAAGAAATTCAAAGATTTCTGGGCTTTGCCAACTTCTATCGGCGATTTATTCAGGGATTTTCTCAGCTGATAACTCCTATCACTGGTCTCTTGAAGAAAGGAGTAAAATTTGAATGGACTGATGAGTCCAATACAGCCTTTTTGAGTCTGAAGAAAAAGTTCATTTCCGCTCCCATCCTTCTGCACGCAGATCCTGCTGAACCATTTTATGTGGAAGCTGATGCTTCTGATCAGGCCATAGGGGGAGTTCTTTCACAGCGCCACCCAACTACTGGGCAGCTTCATCCAGTGGCGTATCGCTCAAGAAAATTGAATTCTGCTGAAGTAAATTACACCATCACGGAGAAGGAGTTATTAGCAGTAAAGGATGCCTTCGAGGATTGGAGACACTATCTGTTGGGGGCTCGACATACTGTCACAGTCTATTCTGATCACAAAAACTTACAGTTTCTAAATACTGCTAAGACATTGACTCCACGTCAGTTGCGTTGGTCTCTTTATTTTGCAGACTTCGATTTCGTGATTACCTATCGACCCGGTCCCAAGAATGGAAAAGCAGATGCTCTGTCCTGACTACATACTGAAGAATCCGAGCATACTGTCGAAACTAAACCGATCATTCCAGAAACGAAGATAGTGTGTGCACTTTCTTTAGATAATTTCCAGGAAGAGGTTCGAAAGAGTTTAACCACAGAAGAGATTCAGCAGTGGGTCCAACAAGGAGAAGAAAGACAGTGTCGGCATCAGCTACCTTATTTTAAAGAAGCCTTATATCTCCCTACAGTAGATCTTCAGGAAAAGGCCTTACGGAGCTGCCATGATCATCCGCTGGCAGGTCACAAAGGGATTGCTAAGACCCAGGAATTGGTGCAGCGTTATTTTTGGTGGCCTGGGATGTCCGATCAGATCAAGAGATATGTTCAGTCTTGCGAGTCTTGTGCTCGAAGTAAACCAAATAGACAGGCTCCCCAAGGCTCCCCAAGGTTTGTTGCAGCCCTTGCCTACTCCAACTTCTCCGTGGCATACAATTTCCTTGGATCTCATAGTAGATCTACCGTTAAGTAAGGGATTTGATACCATCTTAGTGGTTGTAGATACCTTCACCAAAATGAGTCATTTCATCCCTATGTCAGGTACTCCAACCGCAGTCAAGCTAGCTAGAGTATTCAGTGAGAATATAGTAAAGATTCATGGTGTCCCCAAGATCGTGGTCTCGGATCGAGGCCCCCAATTTATTTCTCACTTCTGGCGGGCCTTCCTAAAAGGAATGAGGATTGAGAGTAGATTGTCCACTAGCTACCACCCAGAATCCGATGGGCAGACAGAAAGGATAAATCAGGAATTAGAACAGTACTTAAGATTATTTCTATTGGATCAAGGTGGGGAGTGGTTGGAAAAGTTGTGGATGGCAGAGTTTGCTTGCAATAATGCGAAGAGTGCGTCTACTGGGTACTCTCCATTTTATTTAAACTTTGGCAGGCATCCCAACTTTCTGGTCACATTGGATGAGTTAGATGTCCCAGCAGCCAAGAGAGCCCTTTTAGATCTGAGTTCTTTGCATAAATCGGCTGAGAAGAACTTAGAGAAAGCTAAGGCGTCCATGGACCTTTCTCCTGCTACTCCTGCAAATTCATCGGCACCGACAACATCTCCGCTACGACCACAACACAGATTCCCGACCCCAACCACCTACAGTGCATCCTTCTCAACACTCGATCGGTCCACAGACACGCCATTGACCTATGGAATCTACTAGACACCATCTCTCCAGACGTCGCCTTCCTAACAGAAACTTGGATGAACGCTTTCTCCGCCCCAGACATCACCATTGCCATCCCTGAAGACTATAAGATCACTCGCAAGGACCGTACCAGCCACACAGGAGGAGGGATCGCTATCGTCCATAAGAAATCAATCCGCATCTCAACCAGCTCTGACGCCAACCTCGCTAACTCTGAACACCTTCACTTCCAGATCCACATCGACCCCAAGACCACACTCAGAGGCACCCTCCTCTACAGACCACCAGGACCCCGCGCAAAATTCAGTGAAGACATCACAGACTTCATCACCCCACACACGCTCCCCTCCAAAGACTACATCCTTCTGGGAGACCTCAACTTTCACCTTGAAAAGAACAACGACCGCAACACCACCACCCTCTTGGACAACCTCGCCAACCTCGGACTTAAACAACTGGTCACTTCCCCCACCCACATCGCAGGTCACACACTCGACCCCATCTTCACCTCCAGCAATCATGTCTCCTTCAGCCACACTACGGATCTCCTCTGGACTGACCACAGCTGCGTTCACTTCACCTACAACAAGCCGAAACCCACCAACCACCTCCAACCAACTCTACAAAGAAACTGGAACAAAATCACCACGGACCAGATCTCCGCATCGCTCCTTCTAAACACCCCAGCCCACTCTTCTAACGCAAACGAAGCCGCCGCCAACCTCACCCTATGGTTATCCAACACCGCCGACACCTTAGCACCACTGAAAAAACGTCAAAGCAAACCTTGCAGCAAAAAGGCCTCATGGTTCAACGATGATCTTAAGAAGTCCAAGAAACTCTGCCGCTCCCTTGAAAAGGCCTGGAAAAAAGACCCAACCACTAGCACCAAGGACGCCTTCAAAAACGCCACCCGCACTCACCACCAACTAATCCGTAAGGCCAAGAAAACAGCATTCAAGGATCGACTTGACAACAACGCCCACAACAGCAAGGAACTTTTCAACATCGTCAAGGAATTTTCCAATCCCTCGGCCAACTCCAACGACATCACCCCCTCTCAAGCCCTCTGCGACTCCCTAGCCTCATTCTTCCACAACAAGATTGCAGACATCCACAACAGCTTCGACAACCAACCCGGAAACCAACCCACCCTACCATTTGCTGAACATTCTCCCCCCGTGAACACCCTTAACGACTGGAACCCAATCTCCACTGAGGACACAATCCGCCTGATGAATTCCATCCACTCAGGATCCCCCACTGACCCATGTCCTCACCACATCTTCAACAAAGCAGACTCCGTCATAGCACCGCACCTCCGAGACGTCATCAACTGCTCCTTCAACTCCGCCACCTTCCCGGAAGACTGGAAACACGCTGAACTCACCGCCCTTCTGAAAAAACCCACAGCGGACCCCACCGAACTCAAAAATTACCGCCCCATCTCGCTCCTTCCATTCCCGGCCAAAGTCATCGAGAAAGCTGTCAACAACCAGCTCGCCGCCTTCCTCGAAGCCAACAAATCCCTCGACTCCTCACAATCTGGCTTCCGAGCAAAACACAGCACTGAGACCGCCCTCATCGCAGCAACAGACGACATTCGAACTCTACTGGACAATGGAGACACAGTCGCCCTCATCCTCCTCGACCTCTCTGCAGCATTCGACACAGTCTGCCACAGCACCCTTTTACAACGCCTCAATAACATCGGAATCCAAGGAAAAGCACTTGAATGGATCACCTCGTTCCTCACCGGAAGAACCCAGAGAGTCCGCCTCCCACCATTCAAGTCCGAGGCCACTGAAGTCATCTGTGGCGTACCACAAGGATCCTCACTCAGCCCCACCCTCTTCAACGTATACATGAGCCCCCTCGCGGCCATCGCCCGCCAACACAACCTCAACATCATCTCTTACGCGGATGACACTCAACTAATCCTTTCTCTCACCAATGACCCCAGCACCGCCAAGACTAACCTACACGAAGGAATGAAAGAAGTTGCCGAATGGATGAAACAAAGCCGTCTGAAACTGAACTCAGACAAAACAGAAGTCCTCATCTTAGGTACCTCCCCCTCTGCATGGGACGACTCCTGGTGGCCGGAAGCCCTCGAAAAAGCACCCATCCCGACAGACCACGCACGGAACCTAGGCATCATCCTGGATTCTTCACTCTCAATGAACAGACAAGTCAGCGCCGTATCCTCTTCCTGCTTCAACATTCTTCGCATGCTCAGAAAAACATTTTGCTGGATCCCCACCGAAACAAGGAAAACAGTCACCCATGCTCTGGTCACGAGCCGACTGGACTACGGAAACACCCTCTAAGCAGGCACTACCGCCAAACTCCAGAAGAAACTCCAACGAATCCAAAACGCCTCAGCCAGGATCATATTAGACATCCCACGCAACAAACACATCTCTGGTCACCTTAAAGACCTCCACTGGCTACCCGTCAATAAGAGAATCACTTTCCGACTGCTAACCCACGCACACAAATCACTCTACGACATCGGACCAGAATGCCTCAACACACGACTGTCCTTCTACACCCCCTCCCGCCAACTACGCTCTTCCAGCCAAGCCCTCGCCACTGTACCTCGCATCAACAAGACCACCATGGGAGGCAGATCCTTCTCATACCTGGCTGCTAAAACATGGAACTCACTCCCCGCTTACCTTCGCCTTACCCAGAACCACCTAGCATTCAGAAAGCAACTTAAAACGTGGATATTTGACAAGTAATCCTCCTCCCCTTTCTAAGCGCCTTGAGACCCTCTGGGTATGTAGTGCGCTATATAAATTCCCTGACTTGACTTGACTTGTGTGGTTGTCCACTAAAAATTTACATTTGAAGGGAAACAGGAAGTTCCAACCCAGCTTTGTGGGTCCGTATACTATAGAAAAGGTGTTGGGACCAGTTACTGTGAGGTTGAAACTACCGACCAAGATTGGGGTTCATCCTGTTTTCCATGTATCCTTGCTGAAAAAGATTCAATCACCTATACGACTCACTAAACCTCCTGATCCACTTAACATTCAAGGACACACTGAATATGAGGTTAAGGATATTTTAGATTCTAAGTACCTTAAGGGGAAATTGAAATACTTAGTAGATTGGAAGGGGTTTGGCCCAGAAGAAAGGTCCTGGGAACCAGTCAGTAATATCCATGCCCCACAACTGCTGAAACGTTTTCATTCCAGATTTCCACGCAAACCAGGACCGATGAATCGGTCCTTGAGAGGGGGTACTGTCAGGAATCACCGAGTAGCTACTGTAGGTTCCTCAAGACAGTTAACTAACTCCCTGTTTCTGCCCCGTTCTACACGGGCTAATGTTTGGTTCCCTTGTTCCTCTGGTAAGCTGAGAAACTCCGGAGGTAATCAGGGTTATTAAACAGAAAACTGCTAAGATTGTACATAGTTCCCCTCCCTAAGATGGCCGCGCAATGTTCCGTTTAGAGTAATTGAGAGGTGCGCCCTCTAGTGGGCTTCTGGAAGTCGCGCGCTTCAAACTGCGCACTTCAACGAAGATTCCGTTCGAGAAGCGGTGCTCCGCGTCAATAATTCATGACGGGAGAATTGTAGAAAAGAATAGCAAGAAGTCTGAGAGTTTATAGTAACAGAGTATCGCAGAGACTAATTGAATAATAAATTCTCGCAGTGCGCTCTCACAGCTCAGAGAGGCACCTGCATTCCTGACAGAGGTTCCGACCGCTATCCATAGAGCGGTAGTAAGAAGTCAGCGAGATGTCACAGCAGTTTCCTGAGAAGTCCTTGCTTCCAAGAAGACTCGACGAATTAGAATATTTAGCAGAAGAGGTTGCAGAACTCGACAAGTAAGGTGTTATATCTTCTCGCCAAGCCTTCAAGTACAAGAACTTAATTGTCCAGCATTCATATTTCCCTCGGACATTCCCCTTGCGTTTTTCCTTATCTTTTCCTTCCCCTTCTCTTCCTACCTGTTTCCTTTTTGCGTGCTACGGATAAGACTGTTGAACTATTACTTGTACAGCTGTCGAGAATTACAACCCATCACAGAATCCCCGAGACCAAGTCTGGCATAAAGCTTCACAGGTACAAGTTCAGTCAGAGAGAGTGAGAGCGAATGAGAAGGATTACCTGGGGTAGAGAAACTAATGTATGAGTATGTCTTCACAGCAGGAAGCTCAGCCAGATAACAATTCACATTATAGAAGAGAGGCAAATACCTGGGCTAAAACTGGTAAGACAAGTTTTGTTTACCTTTAAGAACAGTCTGCGTAGTGAAGAAAGGTTTGTGGTATATTCTCTGCTTCTCTCCCTTCTGTGTATTAGGCACCTTCAGAGTAGACGGCAAGAAATATAGCAGTCACTAGAAGATAGAGGTGCCAGTCGAAGTCAAGGTATTCTCTTCTCTGTCCACTTCCCCTTTCCCTTCTGCTGGTGGTCTTTCTCTTTGAAGCGAGGGTACCGGTAGAGGGGTGATTGGGACATTCGTCAGTACTGCCCCTGCGAAGCGTTGGAGCACCAGGACGTTGTGACACGCCCGTTCCACACATCTAAATGGTCTATCCACCATTGAAGTTCGTCGCGGGATTCTAAGTCCAGCGCGAGAAGATCGGCATAGGCAAGACTTTGGCGCAGATGTTTGATTTTTAACCGCTGAAGAGCGCGGTAATGAAGAGGACCTGGGAAGATGGCTTGGATGGAAGAGGATAGAAGACCAACAATTCTGGCCAATGACCGGAGGGAAAGAAGAGAAGACTGAAGGATGGACGCGATCACCACTTTGATCTTGGAAACTTTTGCCTGAGGAAGACGTAGAGATGCAGGAATCCTAGATCTAGGAGGAGGGATTGAGTCATCTGTAGATTGGACAGCAGACACTGACTGTCGGAGTTCATGATCAGAATGTCGTCTAAATAGATGATGAGTCTGATTCCGAGAGAGCGAAGAAAGGCAACCACCGGCTTCAAGAGTTTTGTGAAGCACCATG
Source organism: Lissotriton vulgaris (assembly GCF_964263255.1). Taxonomy (NCBI): domain Eukaryota; kingdom Metazoa; phylum Chordata; class Amphibia; order Caudata; family Salamandridae; genus Lissotriton; species Lissotriton vulgaris. The sequence goes on along the minus strand of NW_028241940.1, from coordinate 30,117 downwards.
GTGCGGAAGAGAGACCAAAGGGAAGAGAGATAAACCTGTAAGTCACTCCCGACCACTGAAAATGTAGGAATTTTGAATGAGAGGGATGAATGGGAACTGTAAGGTAGGCGTCCTGAAGGTCCAACTGGACTGTAGCGGGAATTCCGTTCTCCTACAGAACTGTGCATAGAGACCTGGAACCTCGGTGAATTAGGATGGCCCAAAACTCACCTCAGTACCCAAAATCCCCTTACCGAGCTAGCTACAGTGTCTCATTGGTCATAAAAAACTCCCAATGTTTAGACAGACCAGAACATGAACTTAGAATACCTCAGGTATCGTGGAACACATGAACACTCTTTCGTTATATAATCATTACAAACCAGAACGTGGAGTAAAAGAGGACACATGCATGTTTGAAATATTTATTTACTAATGCAAGGTTCTCAAACGCAGTATCTTGTATAATACTAGCAAACATATTATAAGCAACAAAGTTATCAGCATAGTTATCAGTCCATAAATGGGTGCCAACCGGTTTGCCATCGATCGGGGCATGATTGAGGGAAATAGCTGAACGATAAAGAATGATGGTACGATAAGACTTACCTGAATTGGCCTCAGAAGCCAAGAAATTGACCACGAAATTTAGAGGGGCTGAAAGGGGATCGATATTCCTTTCCAAACACCAGCTTGCTGAAAGAGACCAGGCCGATTTGTAAGCTTTGGAAGTTCCAGGGGCCCAGGCCTGGCTGATAAAGAGAGCAGCCTCTTGTGAAATGAGGATGTTAGTAGAGGAAGGCCGGAAACTTTCCAGGCCGACAGAGTCATGGTGTTTTCCAGAACCATAGTGTGTCGTTCGCCTTGGGGATTCAGAAGCAGATCGTCGAGGGACGGAAGAAGAACCGGAAAGTCTATTGCAATCTCTAGCAGAGAGGGAAACCAAATTTGAGACTGCCAAAAGGGAGCAACTAGTACAAGAGAGGGCGATTGTCGACGAATCTGAGAGAGCACCCTGCTGATCATAAGAAAAGGAGGGAAGGCATAGCTGAGATGACATGACCAAATCCTGGAGGAAGGCGTCTGTTGCCAAGGTCAAAGGATCCGGTCGCCAACTGAAGAACTGGGGCAATTGAGAGTTGAGTCGGGATGCGAAGAGATCTATAAAGAAGGGACCCCATTTTTGAGAGAGTGAAAGGAACACAGATGGACACAGCTTCCAGTCACTGGAGTCTCGGAGAAATCTCGAGTGCCAATCTGCCACCGAATTGAGATATCCTGGAAGATATTCCGCTGGTAAGGAAAGTTGGTGTGACAGACAAAATTCCCACAGACTTTTGGCCAGCTCTGCCAGAGGTTTGGATTTGGTCCCGCCTAGGTGATTGATATAGCGAACCGCAGAAACATTGATCATGCGTAACAGGATGGAACAGCGGACTCTGTGTTTTGAGAGGCTTTGGATCGCAAAAGGAACCTGCAAGCATCTCTAAACAGTTGATGTGCAATTTGGACTCCTCTTGAGACCATGTCCAGTCGAGATTCGTCCTCACCAGGCGCCCCAACCTGACACGCTGGAATCGGATTCTAACACAAGATCTGGGGCCGAAGCGAAGATAGTGTGCCCGTTCCACGCATCTAAATGGTTTATCCACCATTGAAGTTCATCGCAGGATTCTAAGTCCAGCCCGAGAACATCGGCGTAGGCAAGACTTTGGCGCAGATGTTTGATTTTTAACCGCTGAAGAGCGCGGTAATGAAGAGGACCTGGGAAGATGGCTTGGATGGAAGAGGATAGAAGACCAACGATTCTGGCCAATGACCAGAGGGAAAGAAGAGAAGACTGAAGGATGGAAGCGATCTCCGCTTTGATCTTGGAAACCTTTGCCTGAGGAAGACGTAGAGATGCAGCTACGGAGTCCACTAGGAAACCCAAGAATTCCATGTTCTGAGATGGAGTCAGAGATGATTTCTCGAAATTGATGAGGAACCCTAGATCTAGGAGGAGGGATTGAGTCATCTGTAGATTGGACAGCAGACACTGACTGTCGGAGTTTATGATCAGAATGTCGTCTAAATAGATGATGAGTCTGATTCCGAGAGAGCGAAGAAAGGCAACCACCGGCTTCAAGAGTTTTGTGAAGCACCATGGTGCGGAAGAGAGACCAAAGGGAAGAGAGGTAAACCTGTAAGTCACTCCCGACCACTGAAAATGTAGGAATTTTGAATGAGGGGGATGAATGGGAACTGTAAGGTAGGCGTCCTGAAGGTCCAACTGGACTGTAGCGGGAATTCCGATCTCCTACAGAACTGTGCATAGAGACCTGGAACCTCGGTGAATTAGGATGGCCCAAAACTCACCTCAGTACACAAAATCCCCTTACCGAGCTAGCTACAGTGTCTCATTGGTCATAAAAAACTCCCAATGTTTAGACAGACCAGAACATGAACTTAGAATACCTCAGGTATTGTGGAACACACGTTTATTAAGTACCGTTAAGTATACACAGCACTCTGCCACAACCCGGAGGCCGGCTGCTATAGTGCAAATCAACAAAGAAATAAGAATAGACAATCAAGAGGCCTCGTATGCAGTGCTGTAGAACGGCGCATCAATTCATTAACAGTACATAGATATTAAAAGCACATCAATTCGTCTCACTTTTGTCATTTTGTTGAAGAACAAACAGAACAGAAAACCTAAGCATGTGCAATAAACCATTCACAGAGGGGTGATTCCCACGTGGCAGCCGAGCGGCTGGTGGACAGACACAGTTCACAGTAGGATGGGGACAGCAAGGGAAGCGTAGCAAGGACAAAAATACATAAGAAGTAAAGTGCACTATCGGGTCACGGGAATCATCTCAGGTCTCCGTAACATCTCCACATCCTCCCAGGTCAGACCCAACAAAACATCGGTACAGCAACGCCATCTCATACATCATCAACAAGTGGAGAGTCTGTTATCAAATAGCATTGTAATGGGGCCCATATATCCGTGGGCCTGGAGGAGGGAGGCAGCAGTTTGGCATATGTATTCAGTTGTTCCTGGCAATACGTGCAAATCAAAGGAGAGAGTAAGGGAAATTACACAGGCTATGTGCAGTGGGAACTCCTGGTCCCCTAGTAAAGAGTTTAACAACAATGGAGGAGTACCCCCTAGATGCAATGTATACAGTTCAGGGATTTCCTCTGTATCTAAAGCATAAGGCTTAGGTTAGCAATAAGTGTCCCAACCTTTAACCGGACAATAATTGTCTTTTTGAGAAGACCCCTCACTCACCAACCTAGTTGGTGACATGCTTCATCATCGGGGTCCCACCCCATAAGCCGAATGCCTATGGGGTGTGCTGCGACACCTGGTTACAGTGGAGCGGGTTCTTTTGTTTTTTTTATATGTGAGAAAAAGAATTGTGAAAAGTGTGTTAAAAAGGGACAAAGCTGCTCACTGCAAAGACTTTATTCTTGAGTGATTTGTCCCTATTAAAAATTATTGTGTGGCACCAGTGCCTACTTAGGAAGGCTGTGGTGTCTCAAAACGTGTGGTATATCTAAAAATAGCGTAGTGTGCTATGTGTGGTTTAAAATTTAGGTCTACATGTTTCAACCATTTCAAAAAGATTCTATTGGTTTTCTTCAGGACCGTGTTTTTGAACGGGGTGGTCCGCACACGCTAAGGCGCGTCCAGCCCTCGTCCAATTTGAAGACCACAAATTATGGTCTTGTGAAAAAAGTGGTGTTTTATCCTGGATCAGGAAAAAAACCTGTGAAGAAAAAACATATAAAGGGTTGGGTTGTACCGGGTAAGACAATACAAAGGTACACACTTAGTGAATAGGTGAGCTTAGTGGATTCACCAGAGCTGTAGTGGTAAAAAAACCTAAGGTTCAGGTCGTACCAGTGGTCTGTCTTTGATAAACGACAGTTGTGCCCAGGCAGTATTTACCGCATTTGTGACGTGTTGGGCTAGACTGTTTTGTTCATCAACTGGTTCTGTGCTAAACGATCTGTATCGTATGCTGGTGGTAAACATACTGTGGGGGAGGGGAGGCAGGGGGAGAGCGATCACAACCATTCACGCAGCAGACACACAACATGCCGAGGCATACCTATAGGTGAGCGTCCAATATACGGCAGTGCTTTGGAGGTGCCGCATGCGTTTATATAGATTGTACTATGCAATTAGTACTAGCGTTGCTTACACGTGAAGCGTTAGAGTATTGCTTCATGGGCAGCGGGAGTTTCAAGACGGCAAGTGTCCGTCGCCTGGAACCATGTAATAAGTAAAAAACACTCCGTTAGGATCGTGCCTCGTGTTAGAGGCGTTTCGGGCACATACACCACTTACTTGCGGCTTCTGCTCGTCTGTCTTTCAAACCTACTTGGTTTCCTCTCTGTCCTGCCCCGTGGAGTAAACCGGAATGGAGACGCCTTACAGAAGTAAGCAGATTGCTACTTCCTGGTAGGGCGTGGCTGTGGTCAGAGGTTTACCGCGGGCCAATGGGAGCGCGGTTCGGGGGCGGGAGACAGATGACGCTTTCTGTAGCTTCTGCTTAGAGTGGTTGTCAAGGCAACCGTTTAGCTGAAAGCGAGTGCAAAATGAATGCGAAAAAGGGGGATTAGAGCTGTTTTTGGAACATAGGAGTTTTTAAAACGATGCTTGTTTTTATTGGGACAGTATTTTCTTTATAACAACGGACCCACATGGCTAAATGAGGAAATTGGAAAGGTATTCTGGGGTGGCAATGATCAGGGAAATATGATAGGTGCCTGGGACTACACCTAAATCCTGATGTTATTAGTGTGCCTCAAAACGCAAGGAAAAGTTTTCAGTGTGTCTCAAAAAACAAGGAAAAGTGGGAAAATTAACCCATTACAGAGTGCCATGGGATATTGTCATTCAAACCGGTCATATGCGTTGCCAGTCTGTAGACCCATCGCTGCTCCTTTTCAAAAAGGCGTTGGCTCAGGTTTATACCTGATCTCACTTGCTCGATGATTGTCCATTGGATCTCATCTGGACTATGTCCCACAGAAAGATAATGTTCGGTCAGCCTAGTATTGGATTTTTTGCACCTAATGGTGCTTCTGTGCTCTCCTAGGCGTGTTTTTATTTTTCTGCTGGTCATTCCTACATAGCGTAGGTTGCAGGGGCAAGTTAGTAGATATACCACATTTTCACTATTGCAGTTAGTGTGCCCTCTGATCGTCCATATCTTGTTGGGCTCCAGTTGTAAGGTTTTGGTATTTTTAGTGAAGGGGCAAGCACTGCAATTGCCACACTTGTAGTGGCCAGTTACCTTCGGTAATCCCCAGGCATTGAGGACTGATTCATTTTCCATCGTCATTTCTCTTGGTCTTGTGTTAACCACTGCATCTCTGATGCTTCTAGCTCTTTTGTAGGAAAATAGGGGTTTTTCCCATCTCATGTTTCCGGTGTTTAAAATTCCCCAATGTTTTCCTATTATTTTTGTCACATCGTTAGATATTGTGTTGTACGTGGTAACACATGTTAGAGGGGTTTGTTCCTCTCTTCTGACTGGATCCTCCAAGAGAATTTCGCGTTGTTGATTGCGAGCTCTTTTTTGACTTTTGTTCAAAATCCTCTCCGGGTATCCTCGATTTTTCAGTTTGGTTGTGAGGTCCTGGGCTTGTTGTTTGTAATTATTCAGGTCACTGCAGTTTCTGCGCAGCCGTAGGTATTGTCCGTACGGTAGATTTTCCCGTAACGGTCTCGGATGAAAGCTCTCGAAACGGAGTAAGGTGTTTTTTGCAGTGGGTTTGTGGTGCGTGACTGTTGACAACTTTCCATCAGCTTTCGTTATAGTAAGGTCTAGGAAGACCAGGGAATGATGGTCCTTCACACAGGTGAATTTCAGGTGATCATCTAGTGTGTTAATCCAGTTGAAACCCCTCTAACATGTGTTACCACGTACAACACAATATCTAACGATGTGACAAAAATAATAGGAAAACATTGGGGAATTTTAAACACCGGAAACATGAGATGGGAAAAACCCCTATTTTCCTACAAAAGAGCTAGAAGCATCAGAGATGCAGTGGTTAACACAAGACCAAGAGAAATGACGATGGAAAATGAATCAGTCCTCAATGCCTGGGGATTACCGAAGGTAACTGGCCACTACAAGTGTGGCAATTGCAGTGCTTGCCCCTTCACTAAAAATACGTTTTAAAAACTCCTATGTTCCAAAAACAGCTCTAATCCCCCTTTTTCGCATTCATTTTGCACTCGCTTTCAGCTAAACGGTTGCCTTGACAACCACTCTAAGCAGAAGCTACAGAAAGCGTCATCTGTCTCCCGCCCCCGAACCGCGCTCCCATTGGCCCGCGGTAAACCTCTGACCACAGCCACGCCCTACCAGGAAGTAGCAATCTGCTTACTTCTGTAAGGCGTCTCCATTCCGGTTTACTCCACGGGGCAGGACAGAGAGGAAACCAAGTAGGTTTGAAAGACAGACGAGCAGAAGCCGCAAGTAAGTGGTGTATGTGCCCGAAACGCCTCTAACACGAGGCACGATCCTAACGGAGTGTTTTTTACTTATTACATGGTTCCAGGCGACGGACACTTGCCGTCTTGGAACTCCCGCTGCCCATGAAGCAATACTCTAACGCTTCACGTGTAAGCAACGCTAGTACTAATTGCATAGTACAATCTATATAAACGCATGCGGCACCTCCAAAGCACTGCCGTATATTGGACGCTCACCTATAGGTATGCCTCGGCATGTTGTGTGTCTGCTGTGTGAATGGTTGTGATCGCTCTCCCCCTGCCTCCCCTCCCCCACAGTATGTTTACCACCAGCATACGATACAGATCGTTTAGCACAGAACCAGTTGATGAACAAAACAGTCTAGCCCAACACGTCACAAATGCGGTAAATACTGCCTGGGCACAACTGTCGTTTATCAAAGACAGACCACTGGTACGACCTGAACCTTAGGTTTTTTTACCACTACAGCTCTGGTGAATCCACTAAGCTCACCTATTCACTAAGTGTGTACCTTTGTATTGTCTTACCCGGTACAACCCAACCCTTTATATGTTTTTTCTTCACAGGTTTTTTTCCTGATCCAGGATAAAACACCACTTTTTTCACAAGACCATAATTTGTGGTCTTCAAATTGGACGAGGGCTGGACGCGCCTTAGCGTGTGCGGACCACCCCGTTCAAAAACACGGTCCTGAAGAAAACCAATAGAATCTTTTTGAAATGGTTGAAACATGTAGACCTAAATTTTAAACCACACATAGCACACTACGCTATTTTTAGATATACCACACGTTTTGAGACACCACAGCCTTCCTAAGTAGGCACTGGTGCCACACAATAATTTTTAATAGGGACAAATCACTCAAGAATAAAGTCTTTGCAGTGAGCAGCTTTGTCCCTTTTTAACACACTTTTCACAATTCTTTTTCTCACATATAAAAAAAACAAAAGAACCCGCTCCACTGTAACCAGGTGTCGCAGCACACCCCATAGGCATTCGGCTTATGGGGTGGGACCCCGATGATGAAGCATGTCACCAACTAGGTTGGTGAGTGAGGGGTCTTCTCAAAAAGACAATTATTGTCCGGTTAAAGGTTGGGACACTTATTGCTAACCTAAGCCTTATGCTTTAGATACAGAGGAAATCCCTGAACTGTATACATTGCATCTAGGGGGTACTCCTCCATTGTTGTTAAGTTCCTGGCAATACACCAGGTCCCTCATCCACTCCTTAAACTTAGGTGCCCTTCCCCTCCCCCATCTACAAGCCACTCTTCGCTTGGCCAACAACAGAGCCATCGCCACATACTTGCGGTGGGCCGCCTGAAGAGGCTCGACATACCCTAACAGAGCCATTATTGGGGAGGGTTCCACCGTCATGTTTATCATTGTGGAGAGCGCCCGAAACACCTGGTCCCAGTAGTGAAATACTCGTGCACAGCCCCAAGCAAGGTGTAGAAAATAGGCCCCAGGAGACCCACATCTGTCACAGGCATCAGTATCCCGCAGCCGGAATTTGTGTAAGCGAGCCGGCGTATAATATAACCTATGTATGAATTTGTAATGAATGACCCTGTACCTACTGCTGGAGGAAATGCGTTCTGTCTGCTGCAAGCAAAACGCCCATTGTCTATCAGTAAGGGGTACGGTCAGTTCCCTATTCCACTTCTCCCTTGCAGGTAGCACAGTGTACTCTACATTAACACGGACCGACTTATATAGTGTAGACACAAGTTTGCTGGGGTTCTCAAATTGGAGTATGTGCTGCAATGGGAGCAGTACAGGAGGCTCGTGTGGGAAATCTGGCGTAATCGCCTGCAGCCCATGTCTCAATCTCATGTAATAAAAGATCTCTAGTGGTGTCGGATGTATTCCCTCATAGAGGTAATCTTTGGTGCGAAATGTGCCATTGCTATATAGATCCCCCCACGTGCGTACATGAATTTTCGTCATCAATTTCTGAAAGCCAGTTTCCTGCAGGAGCGGCAGTTGTGGGTGATATGTCAGGGGAAGGAGGGGGGCGTAAATCAACTGCAGGTCCAACATCTCGCTAATTCGCAACCAAGCCGTGACTGTACTAGACACCGTGTTGGGGGTCTTATCTCTTCCCTCCACTATTGAGTAAATCGCTCCCTCTATTGGCGTGGGGTGTGCTAGCCAGTGTTCGGCCGCCAGCTGAGGCATGTACCTAGGTTGTTTCACCCAGAAATAAGCGAAGTGTGCCTGGGCTGCCCGGAAATACAGTTCGAAATCAGGCACTCCAAACCCGCCCTGTGCAAAAGGCCTGGTCAGCACCTCCCATCGGAGCCTGGGCGTCTTTCCCCCCCCACACCAATTTGAGCATTTCTGAGCGAAGCCGCTTAAAAAAATATGCACCTGGAAGGAAGGGTATGTTGAGGAACAAATACAGCAGTTTAGGGAGCACAACCATCTTAACAAGGGAGGCCCTCCCCGCCATAGAGAGGGGAAGTGTTATCCACCGTGAGACATGGTCACTGATCTTATCCATTGCCGTACCATAATTAGCCCGCAGAAGCGCCTCCCTGTCTTTCTCAATGTGAATACCCAGGTACTTGAAACCCCCTTCACACCATGTAAGTGGATAGTCAAGAGGGAATGCGCGGGTGGAAGCAGTGAGGGGGAAGATACAAGACTTGGACCAATTAATCTGTACTCCTGAGAGGGCCCCAAACCTAATAAATTCCCTAAGTAAGGGATGCAAATTATCGCCCGGTGCCGAACATATAGCGTGATGTCATCTGCGTACATGGAGATGAGGATCTGCCTCTGAAAGCAGCGCAGAGCACTATCCTTTTGGTGTTGTCGCAGCTTAGCAGCGAGGGGTTCTGTGGCTATGGCAAAGAGAAGGGGGGATAGGGGGCATCCCTGCCTAGTCCCCCTAGAGACAGCGAATTCTGGGGAAAGCTGCCCGTTAATGAGGACCCTGGCCATAGGGCGCGTATACAACAGCCTTATCCATGAGATGAAAATCACCGGAAATCCCATGCGTCCCAGCACACCAAAGACATAATCCCATTCCAGTGAGTCAAACGCTTTAGTGGCGTCGAGGAATATGGCTGCCATGGGCAAATCCTCGTGAACTGAGTCATATACTGAGAAGAAGGCGCGAAGGTTGTGTGATGTCGCCCTGCCTGGGACAAAGCCAGCTTGGTCGGGAAGGATAAGGTTTGGCAATAGGAGACTGATGCGCGTGGCGATGAGCTTGGCAAGAATCTTCACATCACACGTCAGCAACGAGAGGGGCCTATAAGAATCGCAGTGCGAAGTAGGTTTCCCAGGCTTAAGCAGGGAGATAATGAGCGCGGTTCTCATGGATGCGGGGAGGTGACCCACTTCCAAGGCATCTTCGTACACCTCCCGCAGGACCGGAGCCATGAAGTCTATGTATGTTTTATAAAATTCAATGGGGATGCCATCCAGCCCCGTAGCTTTACCTGACTGCATGTGCATGATGGCTTACCTGACCTCATCCAGCTCAAACGGGGCACTCAAGAAGGCTCTCTGAGAATCACTCAACCACCCCAGTGACACATCAGTTAGGTAGTCGTCTAGGGACAGTCTCTCCGCCCTAACCGAGGTGTACAGTGTGCTATAATGATGAACAAATTCATTCAGTATCTGCGTGGTATCTCTGAGCAGCAGCCCCTCAGCAGTTTCTAATTCTAGGATGACAGTGGGCGTGCGCATAAGCCTAACTGTAGTAGCTAAAGCCTTCCCAGGCCTCTCACCTTCCCCATATCTTCGTGCCACCCAATACTTGTGCCTGAACTTCGCCTCACGCGCAGCCTCATCTGAGTATTCTGTTATCATATCTCGTATTTCAGCAAGCGTTTCGCCATCCGGGTTTACACGGAGGGCCTCTTCCGCTCGCCCCAGACTAGTTTCTAGGGCCTTTATTCTATTCAGGATAGCCTTAAGGACTCCTGAGCCTTTCGCAATGCAGAAGCCCCGTAGCGTAACTTTAAAAGCATCCCATATGGTCTCAACATCTCGCACAGAGTCCTTATTTCGTTAAAAAAATTCTAAACATTCCTCCCGAAGTTCCTCCTGAAACTCCTCATCTAGAAGCATCGAAGGCTGCATACGCCACGCTGTAACAGGGGGGCCCAATTCTGTCCCTTTCAAGGCAATATGGACCGGGGCATGATCAGAATATGTCCTGGGGAGGTGCCGCGCATGTGTCAGGGAGGCATAGAGGTGAGCTGTTAAAAAGATATAGTCAAGCCTAGCCCAAGATTTCGCCTGCGCAGTGAAGTGTGTGCCCTCCCCCTTCGGCCCACAGTGTGAGCGCCATGCGTCTATGAGGTGGTTGCCTTCCACAATGGCACGCAGGACCTCCCGCCCTTTTGTGTAGTGATGCGGGGCCTGGTGTGATCTGTCCAGAGTCTGGTTAATGGCCACATTAAAATCTCCGCCCCATATGATGTGTTGCGACCCCGTCTCCACTATAGCAGCCCATAGAGTTTCAAAGTAATGTGGGTCATCCACGTTAGGCCCATAACAGCAGGCAAGAGTCACCATCATGCGCCCCAATCTGCCCCACAACTAACAGTATCTCCCCTGTGGATCCGTTTTCGAGCCAGCCATATAAAAGGGTGTAGACCTCTTAACCAGAATCGCCGTGCCCCGGGCATAAGAGGAGTATGAAGAAAATGCAGTGCATGAGGCCCACCTGCTACCAAACGCATGTGGTCTGTTAGATGCAAAGTGTGTTTCCTGTAAAAAGGCGATGTGGATTTTGTGGCGATCTAGATACCCCAGGATGTGCCTCCTCTTTCTATGGTCCCCCAACCCCCTCACGTTCCACGTGAGTACATTCAGGCATGTGTCTCCCATATTAGCAGTCTACGGTATAAGTGAAAAATCAAGACCCCCCACAAGGTGAAAGGACAATCCATGCATCCCTCAATATGCACGTCGTGTGTCAACCATTCAAACCATTCCCTTCGGCCAACAGGTCCACCCCCCTTATTAACGCCAATGCACCACCTCACCTCGGAGCAGGTAGGTGATCTAATAGGTATTAGTGCACATGCTAAGAAACAAAACCAAACTGTCAAATCAGAACAAGCCCAGGTCCCCCATCCGCTTAGGCGTAGATACAATCTTCCAGTAAACAGCCCATCCAACATGCCCCAAGCATTAACAGGGCATCCAACACGTACCCCGTCCCCCCCCCCCCCCCCCCCCCCCCAGCACAGCCCAACAGTAGGACTAGGTAAATAACAGTTCCAAACATAGCGAACAGCCTAGGCCGTAGTTCCCAACCACTCAGTGCCGCATCCGTATTCCAGTCCGCCTCAGATGCAGCACCCGCATTCAGGGTCCAGCGCCTCCCACCCACCTCCCACTTAAGCATCGCCAATTTGCCAGCATCCCTCTCCCTCCCCCCTCCCCTAGAAAGCCCACAACAGTAGAACACCAAAAGAGTAATATGCAAGGTCTGTGGGGTACACCCATTTGGGGTCATCAGAGGTGCACCGTCTTCCACCCCCAGTCCTCCCACTCTGTTCAAGTCCACCCTTACCGACTCTGTCCAGGCGGGGGAGGGAGTATGGGGGTGGGGGCCTGGCATACATTACCACCTGCAGTTCCACCCGACCTGAGCCCCACAGGGGCTAGCTGCAATCATCGCACATCAAGTCATCAGCCGTCTCTGACCAGAGAAGGGCAGGGTAGATCAATGCAAACGTTATTCATTCCGACCCAGATTCGTGTCCGCCTTCCGCATTCGCAGACCGCCGGTCTCGTTTAGGCAAAGTTTTAATGTAGTCCTCGACTTGTTGTGGGTTCAGAAAGAAGTGCTGCGTGCCCTGATGAGTCACTCGCAGCTTGGCCGGGTACAAAAGCGCATAGTCAATATTCAGGCATCTCAGTTTCCTCTTCACAGCCAGAAATTTCCGTCGTTGCTCTTGGACCACCAGGGTAAAATCAGGGTAGATAGAGAAAGACACTCCTTCATAGGCAAGGTTTTGGTTCGCCCTGGCCGCCCGCAGCGCCGCATCACGGTCTCGATAGTTGAGCAGGCGCGCAATGATGGGCCTCGGCGGGGCGCCAGGCTGGGGCTGGGGCCCAAGTGAACGATGGGCCCGCTCCACAATAAATTGTTTCGAGAGGGCCTCCGCGCCAACCGTCGCTGTGAGAAGTTTTTCAATGTAGAGCTCCATTCTCCCCGTGTTGGTCGACTCCGGAATGCCCGTGACCCGTATGTTGTTCCGTCTACTCCTCGCTTCCAACTCCTCATTTTTGGCGGCTATCACCCTAAGCACATTGTCCATGCGGGAAAGCCGTGAAGCATGCGATGCCGTGGCATCATCGTTTTCGGATATTCGGCGTTCCGCCTCCGTCAAGCGCTCCTCATGAATGTCCATTTTTTGGGCGATGCCATCCATTCTGGCGGACAGCCTATCCACCTTGTCCACCACCGTGGCAAAGCCCTGTCGCATCTCCTGCAGCATCGTGGCGATATCTGGGCCCGTGTGAGATACCTCCGCCGCCGGGCTCCTAGGCTGAGCGACATCCCCGGTTTGCCTGGTCGCCTTCTTCTGTGTCGCAGGCTCAAATTGCAGCTTGGACTGCCGGTTATCTGGCTTCCCCATGATGGCACGGCTGTGATAGACCGATGGAAATGTGGCACTTGGTGTGCGCCGTGTAGGTGAGCAGTACAGGTAGGCCCGGGCGTGCAAGTGTCTCAAGGAGGCAGCGGCATGCCGGTGCCTCGCCAACAATTCCGGTACTGCCGGAGCTCAAGTGTCGCCGCAGGGTACCCACCCGTTCTCGCACTGTGTGGCTTGCCGGCGGCTTACCGATAACAGCCAGTGGCCAACGTTGCTGCTAGTTCCGGCGCGTCCGCCAGTGAACGGCCTACGCGCCACGTGGCGATCCGGGGCGTCGCGTGAATTCCGAAGCCGCCGCCTGTGAGGTCTCAACCAGGGCGCGCCACCGCTGTTGTTTCAGCTCGCTCTATCTCAGCAACCGCATGTCGCAGGGTCCCCAAACTCGGACAGAGTGGGCAGCAGTACTAGTCCCCTCTCCCAGGGACTTTTCAGGCGGGTGGGCGCAGATTTGAAAGGATTACAGCAGGATGAGAATGCCAGGCTGCCGGAGCCTCGCTAAGGTGCGGCCATTCAGCTCGTGCGCCCTCTAGCGCCCCCCAACACATGAACACTCTTTCGTTATATAATCATTACAAACCAGAACGTGGAGTAAAAGAGGACACGTGCATGTTTGAAATATTTATTTACTAATGCAAGGTTCTCAAATGCAGTATCTTGTATAATACTAGCAAACATATTATAAGCAACAAAGTTATCAGCATAGTTATCAGTCCATAAAAGGCGAATGGTGACAGCATACTAATATGCTAAAATGAATAGAAATTAATAACGTCTAATTCACATTTGGGTTTTAGCAGGGCGGGCCCCTACCTCAAAATCTCAGTGGCAGGAGGATCACATCATCTTCCACCAGCTCTCTGCATGCAAAGCATATCAAGTGTGTTTTTGTGTGTTCAGCATAATAATATAAAACTTGCCTAGAGCCAGATTTTGGCAGCAGCATGTGTGTTATGTCTATAGGGGTGCGAAGATCAGACCTTACAACAACACTGGGTTAAGTTATCCGTGTAGCCTTCAGCACTCACTGTGCAGACAGAGTGCAGAACAAAACTGATATCAGAGCAATAACATATTATTTCTCTAGTAAATCACGAAGCTCTTCTAGGTTGAAAGCTAAAACAACAATTATGTGTTGTGTGCAAAAGTGAAGCAAGAATGAAAATGGCGTGCAAACATTTAATAAACTCATGCTAACTTAAACACAGTATGTAGAAAAGAAGTAGCTATATGACAGGACCATCCAATCGTTGGGGCGAAGCGTGTCGCTTAAATGAAAAATCGCCTCCATTTTGGTGTGACGGTACACTACAAATTGATTGAACCACTTTAAGTTGATTACTGGACGCAACTTTTTGTTTTTCTTTTGAACCAGAAAAATAGAGCTGAGGAGTCAAAGAGAGAAACCTGGATAGCCTGTTTTTGAAGAAGAGAGTTGATCTCGTTTGAGATCAGAGCGGCCATATCGGAGGAAAAAATTAGAGGAGGAGGGAAAGAAGTCTGGATAGGCTGAGAATAGAGTTCTATAAGATAACCCTGAACGGTGTTTAGAGCCCAAGGATCTGTACTGATGGTTTGCCATTTTGCCCAAAAAAAATGTAGACGACCCCCTACAGGAGGGGGAGGAGAGGGGCTTACCTTGTTGGTTTGAGTTGGAGTTACGGTTGTTCTTTTGTCCTCTACTCCGGAAGCCTCGACCCCGCTGAGGGTAGAACTGGGGTTTGTAGTCTTGTGAATTATTGTAGGAACCTCAGGAGCCTTGATTGTTGTATGGACAGCCGGAAGAGTGACCCCTGCCCTTCCAAAAACCAGAGGAGAGAAGACTTTTTTGATCGATTGCTGCACCTTGTCCAAGGCGCAAAAGTGGAAACAAATCTGCTAAGATCCCGGATCAGATTATCTCCGAAAAGGAGACCATTAGCCTTGGAACCGGGTTCCAAAGGCGCGAGATTGGCAAGCTTGGGATCCAGTTTGATAAGTATGCCCTTACGCCGTTCGTGAGTGATGGTCAAATTGGCATTCCTTAGCAAGCAGAAGGCACGTTGAGCCCACATAGAGACGTCCTCAGATAAGAGGTCAGAACCATCCAGGCGGGCAGACTCAGCCATATCAAAGATGCGGGCAAGAGGACCCACTATGTCCAGTAAGGATTTGTATTTATTTCTATATTTGTAAAGCAGGAGCCAACACATTACAGTGAGCAATAGAAATGGCAAGGTAATTTATGAAGAGTTCAGAGGGCACCAGCAAGAGGGAAAAGGTTAGGACCTCACGATTGACTCTAGGTCGGGAATATAGAGGATTAATTTAGTAGGCATCCGCGGGCTAGGCACCAGTCCTTTCTATTTCAAGCGCATGAGCTAATGCGAAGATGACCTGGGCCCTCAAGTTAACCTCCGCTTCATTTTCCTGGCCTTTAGCCCTCGTCTCAGGAGCACCCCGGGCAGTAACTCTGCAGAGCTGCGCCAGCCTTTGTAAGAGGCAAGGTGACCACTGGTCTGTGCGCTGACCAGCCTGCCACAGAGGGCTCTGGAGCGGCTCCAAGGTACAATGATGGCCCGGCGGAAGCAGGGTCGCAGACCAGTATTTCCCTGGGGTTCCCGCGCAGGAAGTACAAGCTGGGAGGTCAAGGGGTGGAGTTCGGGAGGGGTAAAAGGGTGCAGGGGAAGAAGGTCCTTCCTCTTCCTGCATCCTAGCACCATCAGGGTGGGTCGTGAGATTTATTTTGAGGGTCGTAGGAATTTAGTATAAGGCTTACTTAGTGGTAGGCTAGGCAAGCAGAGTCTTCAGAACTTATCGGACGATTGGAGAGGCAGTGTACACTTTTTGTGGAGTGCACTCATGGCAGGACTTGACGCAGAGGCCATGCAGGAGGCTCTGCGCATGCTTGGACGTGCGTGCCGGGAGGATCTGCTCCGGCCTGGCGTATTGGATCAAACCTGGGTCGGGATGGTGCGGACCCCTGGTCTGCGGCGTCTGGTGTGGCTGCGGCGGTGGTGGCGTGCATGGACGAGCCACCACCTGTAGGAGCAGGTACGTTTGGGCGGGGGTGTGGCCTGGTGAAGTCAGAAGGAGCAAAGTGTGGGGGCAGGCGTCGGAGCCTGCCCCCATGATTGAATGAGGACGCGTGGCACCGGAGGCATGCGGTTCCAGGAGGGGTGGATGCGGGGGCTTGCTGGCACTAAATTTATCACGCCAGCCCACGCTGGGTGAGGTTGAGGGTCAGTGGAAAGATGCCCTCTTGGATCTGTCACGGGGGCACCCAGCCCGTAGTTGGGGAAGGGTGGGGGTATGGGCCCACAGGTGTTTGTCAGGGGCGGGTGGGCATGGGTCTAGAGGGGTTGCGACAAGTGTGGGAGGGGGCTACTGCCCCCCCTCTTTTGCCCAGGTGGGAGGGCATGTCCCTGGAAGACAAAATAAGGGACCAGAGGAGGATCATTCAGGAACCTGGGGCCAGGTGGGGAGAGCTTTGCTCATCCATGGAAGGGTGGAGCCACGAGGTGGGGCCCCACCACGCCTACATCGGAGGAGGAGGCTGGGCAGAGCAGGAGAGCCTGGTGGGCAACCCTACGGGGAAGTGAATTTGGGTAGATGAAGGCAGCCCCCCATGCCAGGGGCAGGGACAGCCATGACGGCGGTGAAACCTGATGGTGCTGGGGCCCACCCAGGGTCGAGCAGCCTGGGGGGGGTTCCAAGCCAGCAGTAGTTGGCAAAAGGGCAGGGGGGTTGGGAGGGCGCAAGATGGCTCCAAGACGCCGGCGAGAAGCAGCAGGGTGGTCCATGGCCGTCTTCCCTCCGTCGCTGGTGCGGGCATCGGGGGTGTGTGCAGTGGATGGCGGTGGTGTGCATATCACAAAAGGATAAGGTGTGAGGAGAGCGGTCCGGGAGGTGTCGTGGGCACCTGCTAAGTGTGAAACTAAGTGGCGGGACGTGCGATGGGCAAGGGGGAGAGGGCAGCCAGACACATTGGTGTTTAGCAGGAACCAAGTGCGGTGCCAGGAAAATTTAAGGTTGGCCAACTCAAAGAAGACGGTGGTGCAGAAACAGGTTGGAGAGACTCAAGCAAACCTGACAGGTGAGGGTGCTTGGTGGGCTGCTTGGGATGGGCGTCTGAAAGGAGGGAGGAAAAAAAACCTGACGGTCGGTAGGTGTGGGAGAGGGGTCCGTGAGGGACCTGGGGGCACTATCAGGCATGGCAGCAGCGACAGTGGCAGAGGGTCAAAGAAGTTTGTAGTGGCAAGCGTGCAGACTGACAAGACGGTAGAGACGGAGGGGAAAGATGACAAAGAGGACGAGAAACAAACAAAAAATTGCCTTACATCGGGCTGGCCATGCCGTTAGAATCCCATTTGTCAGAGAAAACGAGCGACAGGACCTGGCGACACGAATATGTAGACGTGTTCAAACTCTACATAGAGAGATCCAGGCGAAAGAAGGGTCAAAAGAGGAGGAATGGGAACTAACTAGGAGACCTAGGGTCCCGGTCAACATGGAAAATTGAACTTTTGCCTTTTTTTTAGATATGCGAGTTTATATTGCGAGAAGCATCTGGACAGGGCCATAGCGTTGTAGAAGTACATGGACAGTATCAGAAAAGTCACAAATAGGGGGGAGGTGAAGGTATAGAGCTAGGTTCGTCCTCCATGGTTTATGCTTCAAATAGAACCCGATTTGATGGGTTAGAGGACCTAGTCATAGGAGTGGGTATGGAATCCGATCAATGAGGCACAGTTTTGCTCAAAATTAAGTATGTGTTACCAGGCAGGGGCAACCTTGTTTTACCTGTTTTCATTATAGATATGTGTTATGTGTTCTCTCACCTCACGTTTGTTGTGTGGTTTAAATATACATGTAACCACAATGCAGCATGTTTGGCCAGCACGTTTTTACCTTTTTAGGTTCCAACTTCTCACTGAGACTCGAAGACCATGAAGGAGCATTTCCACCAGCATGGAAGTACGTTCAACTGTGTACCCAGTATCTCTATCAGAGAGAGGGGGCTGCTACCTAACCTATTCTATTTTCTTGGTGCAGCCATACTATGTGAAATAGCGATCGTATGTATAATTACGCATGCTTTTATTAGTTGCAGTGTTCTTTTGAACTAATTTCTCATTTCCACATTTAGGATTGATAGGATTGGCAAACACAGGGCTGGTCCCTGTGTGGTCCTGATGAAGAGTTAGGGGTAGGCTTGAAACATGTTGATCCTACACTGATTTTCTAACCCCTTTTAGACATACCAACCTAGGAGCAATAATAAAGTATTTCAGCCCACTAGCAAGGTATTTTTCATCACTGAAATCCACTTCAGCACGCTTTGCACTACACATAGTCTTCCATTTAAAGTGCTCCTACGTAGTTTCCCCAAGTAGCAGCACACCCCAGTTTGTAGAGACCTGGGATGGCCCCAATGAAGAAGCATGTCACTGTGGGGAAACCCTGACTCAAGAAAGAAATTTTACTTTCCTGAACGCAATCCCCGATCAAGTTGATTGAATTCCATACCCACTCCTATGACTAGGTGCTCTAACCCGTCAAATCAGGTTCTATTTGAAGCATTATCAGAAAAGTCCAGAGGAACTTTGGGGGGTTTGCCTGTTGGAACTGCAACAAAGGTTTCTGTTCCTGTTATCCTTGCAAATTCAAGCACGAATGCTCGAAATGTGGGAGGCGACACGCGCACATGCAGTTTTTCACTTTGGCCACTCCATCGGAACAGTGGCGGGCCACTAAGGGCAGAGGACAGTCTGGTTAGAAGGGCTCCTATCCCAGTTAGAATCGGAGCCTTGGACCCGTGCCTCTCACTATTCCCTGATAGAGAAGCTGTGCTGAAAATGTAATGGGGTTTCACAGAAGGTTTTGGGGTGGGGTACCAAGTTCCATGGAAAAAAAGGTGAGAAGACAACTTGAAGTCAGCTAAAGAATTGACGGAGGTGGTGGCCGCCAAATTAAAGAAAGAGGTCAAAGAAGGCAGGTTAGAGGGCCCATTTATCGATTGGCCTGTCAATGATTTGATTATCTCACCACAGGGGGTGGTCCCTAAGAAGGAACCGGGCGAGTACCGGAGGATACACCACCCATCATGGCCAGAAGGGAAGTCAGTAAGAGACTTCATTGTGGAGGAGGACTCAAGGGTGCTTTATGCTTCAGTGGACAACGCAATCCGCCTAGTGCGAGTGTGTGGGCATGGGGTGGAACTGGCAAAATATGATGTCAATCTACCTTTCTTCTGCTGCCTATACACCCACCGATTTCTCGTTGCTGGGGATGCAGTTTGGGGGTCATTTTTGTGGACAAGATCCTGCCTGTGGGCTGTGCAATCTCCTGCGCTTTGTTTGAGATGTTCAGCACATTTCTGCAGTGGGCTTTTGTGAAGATCAGTGGTCATTGGGCAGAATTTCACTATCTGGAGGATTTCCTATTTATCAGCAGGGGAATGTGAGGCAGCATTGACACAGTTTCAAGACATGGTGCAAGTTTTTGGAGTTCCCCTGGCGCCAGAGAAAACAGCTGGGCCCAGCTGTAAGTTCACTTTTCTGGGCATCGAGTTGGACTCAGTCCAGTGGATGGCTCGGTTGCTGGCAGCAAAGGTGACGGACATTCAGGTCTTTCTTCTGTATGTGATCGTAGAACTTTGCCTGCGAAGTGGTGAGAACTGGGTGGAATTTGTGCAGG
Organism: Lissotriton vulgaris; assembly: GCF_964263255.1. NCBI lineage: Eukaryota > Metazoa > Chordata > Amphibia > Caudata > Salamandridae > Lissotriton > Lissotriton vulgaris. The sequence goes on along the minus strand of NW_028241940.1, from coordinate 10,317 downwards.
CACCTTGGCAAGGCCATGTCAGATTTGGTGCTGCTGCATCACAGAGTCAGGATCTCATTCGGGGTCAGGGCGGATTTGAGGGTGTGGCAGACCTTTTTGACTGACTTCAATAGGGTGTCATTGGACTTTGATGATGACAGGGCGATTTCGCAGGTGCAAATTTATTCTGACGCGGCGGGAGCATCTAGTTTTGGCATTTTGTGGGATGGCCGATGGTACACAGAAGAGTGGCCGGCGAATTAGGTGAAACAGAGGAGGAGCATTGCCTTGTTAGAGTTCTTTCTGTTGCTGGTGGCGTTGGCTGTTTGGGGTGCAGAGTTTTGGAACAGGTCAGTGCTGTTTCATGTTGACAACATGACGGTAGTGGAACTTGTGAAGAGACAACTAGCCAAGGACTTGAGGGTGTTGCGGCTGCTGCGTAGTTTCATGATGCAATGCTTGCAATTGAATGTGGCTTTTCGGGCAAAGCATGTACCAGGCGCGAATATTGACATTGTGGACGCTCTGTCTCGTTCGCAGTGGCGACGATTCTGGCGACTGGCACCTGGAGCGTAGGCATGCAAGGCCAAGCTGCCGGACGGCATCTTGGCTTGGAGGGAGTAAGAGTGATAGACCTGGTTGAAAAGTCTATAGCCTACTCCATGAGTTGCAGCTACAGGCTGGCCTGGGCAGAGTTTGGATCCTTCATGGGATGGAAAAGGGACGCCTGGAACATGTCACAACATAGTGCTGAACAGGGAGTGGTATGTTTTGTTTTGGAGTTGTTGGGATAGCGGGGGGAGGGGAGAGCGTTTGATGACATACGACTGGAAGGAGCTCGTTTGGGGATTTGGCTGGGACATTCTAAGATGGATCAGGCAGGTCAGGGGAAATGGGTGTGATTCAGTGAGAGTGGTTGCGAGTATGTGTGTCTGGTGACTGAGTGGCGCGGTTTCCTGCATATGTTTAGTAGGCGTTTGGGGGCAGTATTTTGTCATGCGTCAGGGGTGTAGGTGACTGCGTTTCAGCTGTTGTCAGTCTTGTGGATGGCATTGGGGCACCTGAGTGGGGACCCGGCGAAGTACGGCACGCATTCCTTTCGTATTGAGGTGGCCATGCTGGCAGCTCAACTTGGATGGTCATGGGAGAGGATTCGTCAGATTGGGAGGTGGAGGTCCCGATACTGTAAGCGGTATGTGCGCAAGTAGGCAGGGTTTTTTTGAGGACATGAGTGGGGGGAAGTCAGGAGGAGGGTGACAGATGTACTTCGTGCGCTAACATATTTTTCTTGTCGTAGGTTGTGTGGGAGGCCCGGGGAACGGATCGTAGGACATTCATTCGCTCACTGGGCAGCCAAGCATGCAGACCGTCAGATATACGGCTGTAACTTGGGTCTGAGGAGCAGTCATGACGAGGTGTGTTGGGGGGCTTTTTTGCCCTGGCTGACGAAAATGTTGTCACAGAGAGGTTGCCCGGATATTTTGATCCTCCATTTGTGGGAAAATGACTTGATCCACCTGTCAAGGTTGGCGCTCCTACAGCTGATGCAAAGGGACTTGGAAGTCATGAAGAGGAACATGACAGGGACATGCATTGTGTGGATGTAATGTGTGCCACGAAAGCAGTGGAGAGGGGACAGAAGTGGAGAAGGCCTGTGGGAAACTAAACAGGGCGATGAGGTTTTTTTGTGCAAAAAGGATATTAAAGTGATCTCTCAGGTGGGGCTCCGGCTGGAGGACACTTTGTTGTTCAGAGACGATGGGGTGCACCTTTTGCAGCTTGGGAACGCATATTATATGATGGAAATGCGGGCTATGATAAGCAAACTGTGGAATGAGTTGATCTGAGGGAGGTGAGAGAGTGAGACCGAAAGGTGCACTGGTCTGACGGGGGCAGATAACCTCCCTAAAAGATGGTTCCCTGGTAGGCGGTACTTTGGAGGGGTGGGGATGTCATGGACGGGCAAACCCATCCCTCGGTGGGGGGAGAAGGGTGAATGATGGGAGTGTGGGATGCATGAGTGTAATAGAAGGAGATACAGGAGAGGATGTTGAAGATAAGCGGATGGAGAATTGAAAGGGGTCGCGGAGTGGAATGGGAAGAGAGTTGGAGCGAGAGGAAATGGTCTGAGTGAAGGTAAAGTTATTGTTGGGGTTTATGGTTAATTAATGTTGGGGTTTTTAATGGTTCTGTTTATAGAGCCTTGTCCTGATAAACAGCCTTTTATGCTTCAAAGATCAGCGTGGAGTGGGTATTGCGCGATGATGGTCCCCGGGGGAAGCAGGGTCGCAGACCAGTCTTTCCCCGGGGTTTTCACACAGGAAGGACAAGCTGGGAGGTCAATGGGTGGAGTTGGGGAGGGGTAACATGGTGCAGGGGAGAAAGGCCCTTCCTCTTCCTGCATCCTAGCACCATCAGGGAGGGTTGTGATATTTATTTTGACCACCCGCCCACCCTGCAATTTCTTGGGGTTTGAGGACGGTGTTGGTGGAGCAAGCCAGTTTAGGACAGGTTGTAAATTTGGGTAGGCCGGTACTTTGGAGTGGTGAGGGAGTCACTGATGGACAAACCCATCCCTCAGCGTGGGGAGAAGGGTGATTGATGGCATGCGGGATGCATGAGTGCGATGGAAGGAGATACAGGAGAGGATGTTTATCGATAAGCGGATGGAGAATTGAAAGGGGTCACGGAGTGGAATGGGAAGAGAGCTGGAGCAAGAGGAAATGGTCTAAGTGAAGGGAAAGTTATTGTGGGGGATTGTTTATGGTTAATTAATGTTGGGGTTTTTAATGATTCTGTTTATACAGCCATGTCCTAATAAATGGCCTTTTATGCTTCAAAGATCAGCGTGGAGTGGTTATCGTGTGAGGAACAGAACAGATTGAAAATGTAACATTAGAACTGGGAGCTCTGCATTGTGAGATGTGACGTTTCTTGTGTTCAGCCTGTTTGTAAACCCTGACCCTCCCACACCCATGAGGAGGCTGGCTTCTCGTCAGATGGAGGATAGTGCGCAACAAATTTTGCTAGTAGCAGGGCAGCTGCTGTAAATCGGGGAGGGAAGTGTTTTTAAAAGAGAAAGCATGGCGTCTATTACTGGTGCCACGCTCGAGTCACGAAAATAAGGCTGGAGGGTTGGAATGGCTGTAAAGACAACAAGAAACGGAAGAAATAAAACATACTTCCTTGTTTTCAAATAAACATAGGGCACAAGTCCTTAACGAGCACTGGTGTTCAGCCCGCAGAAATATCTACTCCTGGAGTGGGGAGCTGTTGTAGCAGAGCATACTTCCTGCCTGAGTAGACACATGCACGCGGCTGCACACTCCCGCGTCAATCTCTGTGGGAGTGAACCTTGAAAAAAAGGAGGGACAGACACCCACCCGTAACCATTTGCAGGTTGCTTTTTTTGAGGACACACACGAAAGCCAATCCAATGCGCGGGAGGAGTCAGACCCCACAAGCTACCTACAACAGATCACCTGACAGTACAATCGATGTACAGGCGCAACCTAAAAAAATGACAGGTCGTAATTGGAACATGGTGTCAGTGATGACATGGAGGCCTCTGGCATCTTTACCTCTCTGCTGATTTATGTTTAAATTTGTTTTTATTGTTGCATCAACAATAAGCAAACAAAGCATCCAATGTACTCTGCCCGTTTGGCATCAACATTCAGTCTCAGCTAACATTACTGCAACCTTTAAATGAACCCCCCAACTCTCACCCCACAACTAATCCCCCCTCCCACCCCGGGTGCCCAACCAGCCAGTGTCTTGGTGTAAGTACAAACACAGCACATATTCCTAAGTGTCTATCCCAACACAATTATTCTGTCGGCTCAGTCAGCTGCAACAATTATAAGTACGTATGGCAGGTCAATTCTGTGAATTCCTGGGAAAGGAAAGCAATGAATGGATACCAAGACTCCCTGAAAGTGTCACCCTGCTGTCTGAGTGTCATCAAGATCCTCTCCATTCCCAAGAGGTGCCAGATGCTGTGCAACCTTTCGGCATGATGGTGCCTTTTCCATTCCATAGAGAGCTAGAATCAATGAGTGCGCTACCCCTAATGCCAATGCTATATGGTTGCCCCGTTTGGATTCAATTGGATGGGTTACCACATATAAGGGGAACCTGGGTTGCTGAGTATCAAAGTTTGTATCCATATCTGATAGGATTTCTTCCCAGAACCAGGTTAGTTTGGGGCATTCCCACAAGATATGAACCAGAACCCCCCTGTTGCCACAGCTCCTCCAGCATCTATCCCCATGCTCAGTGTTCCCTTCTTGCAGCCACACCGGGGTTAGGTACCAATATGTGGCGATTTTTGTCACTGTTTCTATGCTAGATGCATTAGAGGCTGTATGGTGCGCCCAGTGGTAAATATCCCGGCATTCTTCCATAGATAGTTGTCGTCCCAGTTTCCGTTCCCACCAGAGTTGAGCAGGGGACTTCGAATCAAGCACCCCCTACCCCAGGGGCTCATACAATTCAGAGGTGATGCGCCTATCTGTGTCCTTCCGGAGGAGCCACCTCTCAAATTTAATTACTGTGCTGCCTCCTTCGCTAATGGCTGCATCCACCAATGTTTTATCTGTGTCTATTGAAATCATTCTCCTTCTGATATTGCGTGATCAGTCTTCAATACCTCGAATAGTATGGGCCCCTCTTCATCAAAGAAATGAATGAATGAATGAATGAAATGTCATTTATAATGCACAGCTATGCCCAGTGGGCGTCAAGGCGCCTAAATCAAATAACAGGCTGTTAGCAGACAGAAACAGAGCCTACTGGTATGCATTAATAAAAAGCCAAGTTTTCAGTGACTTCCTAAAGAGGTCAAGGGACGGCAGTAGTTTGATTTCCAGGGGGAGTGAATTCCACATCTGAGGTGCCAGTATAGAAAAAGCTTTGCTCCCCCACCTAGCCTTCTTGGCTCTGGGAGTTACCAGTTGATTAAGCTCACTGGAACGTAGACATCTGCTCGGAACGTATCTAATGAGTAGTGATCCAAGGGCATCAGCCGAGCCTGCAGTTAAAGCCTTATATGTTAGGCAGAGGAGTTTAAAAGTAATCCTTGAGGGAATGGGGAGCCAGTGGAGGTTCTTCCTCGCTAAGGTCATAGATGCCAACCAAGGCAGAGCGAGAGCAAACCGCGCTGCCGCGTTTTGTATAACCTGCAAACGCTGAAGCAGGCCCTTGTTGGCCCCGGCGTACAGTGAGTTGCAGTAATCGAGCCTTGAACCAACAAGGGCGATCACCACCTGTTTCCGTGCCTGTGGGGACAGATAGTGAACGATCCTTTTCAGGGTCTTGATGACACCCCAACAGGTAGCCACCGTTCTGTTGACCTGAAGCTCCATGGAGAGCTGGGTGTCAAAGATGACGCCAAGGTTCCTGGCAGATTGTGTAGGTATAGGGCAGCTACCTAAAGAAGGAGGCCACCAATCACCTGACCACATGCCCTGGTCTTTGCCAAAGACCAGGACCTCTGTCTTATCCCCATTCAACTTTAGGGAGTTGGAAATCATCCACTCTGCAACAAGTTGCATGCAGGCCCTAAAGTTCGATGCGGTTTCGTTCACAGAGTGGGTCAGGGATACCATAATCTGCGTGTCGTCGGCATACGACACTACCTCCATCCCCGGAGATCTTACTAGTCTTGCAAGGGGGGCCACGTAGATGTTGAACAGGGTCGGACTCAGTGCCGACCCCTGTGGCACCCCACATTGCAAGGACTTAGCAGGGGAGAGGTACTCACCTAGCATGACACGCTGCTCTCGTTGGTATAGAAAGGAGCTCAGGAGGCTGAGTGCCGGTCCTTCTACCCCTGCCTCCCTTAACCTAGATGTTAAAGTAAGGGGAGACAGGGTGTCGAATGCTGCTGAAAGATCTAGCAGCACCAGTACGGTGGTTTGACCCAAATCCACTTTTCTGCGGATGTTATCCATGACTTTCGTCAAGGCAGACTCCGTGCTATGCAGCTTTCTAAAGCCATGTTGGGACCCGTCCAAGAAACCTGAGGTATCAAGGAAGTTTGAAAGATGGAGATTCAAATGGGTCTCCAACATCTTAGCGGGGGCCGGCAGCAGAGAGATGGGTCTAAAATTCTTCAGTACTCCAGGGTCTAAGGTGGTCTTTTTCAGCAGCGGCTTTACAATGGCTTTCTTCCAAAGTGACGGAAAAATGCCCTGTTCCAAGGCTCCATTCATTACTTCCAGCATCGGAGGAAGAATGATCTCTCTGCAGTTCTTAAGTTGTTTCAGAGGAACTGGATCAAGTGGGGATGAAGATTTTGTTTTGTCCAACAGGCTGTTAAGATCCTCTAAAGAAAGAGCAGGGAAATGTTCAAGGGACTGAGGGGAATCTTTATTCCAAGCTTCCAGTCGTTTAATTCGAGAGAAATCCTCAGAGCTAAGAGAGTTCCTCTGCGACTTTAGAGCTATGTAAATATCATCTATCTTTTTGTAGAAAAAGTCTGATATATCATCACATAGCTCCTGGGAAGCAACTACAGGGTCAGGAACCTGGAGAGAGCACAGAGAGTCCACTATTTTGAAGAGCTCATTAGAGGATGTTAAAGAACAGGTTAGGTTGGAAAAATAGTCCTGTTTTTCCTTAATGACTCTATTTTTGTACTCTCGTAATAGGCTCTTATAACCTTCTCTATCTTTGGGATCCCAGGATTTACGCCACCCACGTTCCTTCTGTCTGCATTTTTGTCTGAGAAGCCTCAAATCGGCGGAGAACCAGGGGGCAGTTGGCTTCTGTCGAGCTGCAGATTTCAAGGAAGGAGGGGCTAGTTCGTCAGCGGCTCTGGTGATGGCATCAGTAAGTTCTTGGGCCGACTCATCCACCTTCCGCTGAGTTGAAATATTGATGTTAAGAATAAAAGGGGCTAGAGCCTCCTTAGTAAAGTTTTTGAAGCTCCTTTTAGATTGTTTTTTGCCAGTGCCCACAATAACATCAGGGCAGGGAATGTCTAGAGACAACGGGACTGCTAGATGATCAGACCAGGTGATTGGTACCGGTATACCAACATCTAGTCTAGAATCGTTAGAGAAAATCCCGTCAAGGATATGCCCCGCCTTATGAGTCGGGTGGAGAACTCGTTGGACAAAATCGCATGCCTCCAGAGAATTAAGCAGAGAGAAGGTATCTTTCGAAGCCAAATCCTCTAAGTGGAAATTAATGTCACCCAAAATGGTGAGATGAGGTCTGCCAAAATAAGGTTCCAGAATTCTAAAAAGTTCTGGGCAAAAGTTAGCTCTGGACCCGGGGGGCCTATAGAGTAAAATACCAGAAAAGGAACTCACCGGGGTATGCACAATACAAAAGTATAGTGCCTCAAAGGGATCAGTAGGGACCGATAAGGGTTTTATGGTACAAGAGAGAGAAGATTTAAAAAGAATGGCTATTCCACCACCTCTACAGCGTTCTCTATCTAACCTTAGGAAGGTGTATCCTTCAGGTATGGCCAAAAGCAGATCATGGCCAGAGGACTCAGAAGCCCACGTTTCTGTAACAAAGACCCAGTCGGGATTCCTCGAGCTAACAAAGTCGTGAAATTCAATCCCATGTTTGATCAAAGAGCGTGCATTGATCAGGAATCCCTGTTTGGATTGGGAGATATGACTGGCAGGTACAGAGGGGATAGGATGAATACGGGCCTGAGTAGAGCAAGCAAATGAAATATTGCAGGAAGGACACGAACGGGCCCGAAGCAATACCTCGGGTCTAAACCGATGATGGCAGCAGAGCGCAGGGGGTCTCAGGGACAGAAGGGTACAAAACAAATCCTCCCGAATGGGGGGCGCGTGAACGCCGGGAGTCCCAGGGTCCAGCCCGTCCTGCAGCGCGTCCTCAGCGCGGATGGGCGCAGACGGGCTGAACTCTGGCGTAACTCCGGCGTCAGTCTGGCGTCCCCGCAGCGCGTAACCGCTGCGCGTCAGCATGACTGATTTAAGTACACGCCTAGCGTCCTTCTGACGACTAGAGCGTCAAGCCTACCTGCTAGCGCCGAAAAGCGGCACAAAGTACTTCCAAAATGGCGCTCCTAAGATGCCAATTACGCGAGGATGCGGACCCGCCCAACAGCGGTGTGGTTCCCAAAAGTTAGAGTGCAGGTGAGGGCCAGGCGCGATTTAAAAGCAGGGGAAATGCAAATAAATCCAAATAAAATAGAAAAACTAGGTATTTTAAAATCACACAGCAGCTCTGGTCCTGCAGCGCACACAGCGCGTACCACGAACGAAATAACAGCTGACAAGGGGGAGCCTACAGTTTACCTGGCTTAAGTACACGCCTAGCGTCCTTTTGACGACTAGAGCGTCAAGCCTACCTGCTAGCGCCGAAAAGCGGCACAAAGTACTTCCAAAATGGCGCTCCTAAGATGCCAATTACGCGAGGATGCGGACCCGCCCAACAGCGGTGTGGTTCCCAAAAGTTAGAGTGCAGGTGAGGGCCAGGCGCGATTTAAAAGCAGGGGAAATGCAAATAAATCCAAATAAAATAGAAAAACGAGGTATTTTAAAATCACACAGCAGCTCTGGTCCTGCAGCGCACACAGCGCGTACCACGAACGAAATAACAGCTGACAATTGCTCTGCCCCCATACTTCTACCATGCTCCAAATGAGATACGATCCAGCCCCAGGGTGAATTCCCTATCCTCTACCACAAGGGTAAGGGGAGACGAGAACAATGAAAGTCCTCCACGTGTCATTACTGTGTCCCACACATTCAGGGTAAGTGCAGTGACCGCCGATAAATAGAGGTTCACCGGGCGATAGGACCAGGCCAAAAAAGTGATCTTTCATAGAGCCGTCCCACTAACCCTCTGTCCATAAATAGGCACTGCTTTTCGGACTCAGGCCTGGACCATTCAAGTAGGTACCTAAGATGTACGGCTTGAAAATAGCGTGAGATGCATGGGATACCCAAACTGCCCTCCTCAGGTGGCCTCCAGCTACGTTCATGTCTCACCCGAGATAGTCGATCCGCCCACACAAAATTTCAAAAGGCCTTCTGCAGGGTCTGTAGCTTCCCAGACGGAGGCCATAGCGGTAACGTCTGGAATGTATACAGGATCTTGAGGAGAACAGTCATCTTAAGGGCCACAATACGACCCATCTAGGAGAGAGGATAGAATTGCCAGCTTGCTAGGTGCGACTTCACTCTCCCAACCAAGTCACAATAGTTGAGAGATACCACCTCCTGAGTAGATGGTGCCAGCTGGACTCTCAGATACGTGATGGGTCCCGGAGCCCATCAAATCTAGTTAAGCTTGAGCTGAATGTTCCTAGTATCAGGGCCCACGGTGCGACTCAAAGCCTGAGCTTGGGCCAGATTGACATCGAAACCCACGACTGACCCGAACAACCGCACCGCTTTCCAAAAAACCTGGTAAAGCCTCCCTCAGATTTTCTAGGGCAACAATGGCGCCATCCGCGTCATCAGATGTTCTTCTCCCCCAACGTGCATACCTGTGATCCCATGGTTGTCCCATAGCCTCTGTGCAAATGGCTCCATGTATAACATGAATAGCAAAGGGGAGAGCGGACACTCATGCCGCTTTTCCATTCTAATGTAGAAGCTATCCGAGCTTCTGCTGTTAACCCAAACTGTAGCTCTCGGTGTCCCATAGCCCCTGAGGACCCTGAAGCAAAACTGATCCCCATTGCCAAAGGGTCTCAGCACATCAGCCAAGTAAGGCCAATGAACTGGATTGAATGCTTTTTCAGCGTCAATGGAAAAAAACATAGTCTCATGTTGGGAGTGAGCAGGCTTATCTATCAAGTGTAAAATTCTCTTGGTATTATCTGAGCATTGTCTGTTAGGGATGAATCCAGCCTTGTCTGGATCAACCAATCCCGGCATCAGGGGTGCTAGACGGGCTACCAGAACTCCGGTGAACAACTTCACATCGAGTGAGGGAGTGTCTCTGAACCTACAATGGAATTAAAAACTCTGGTGAGGAGAGGGCTAGAGAGATGCTAAATGTTTTATAAAAAGTTGCTCGAAAACCATCCGGCCAGGTGCCTTGTGTGGCTTCAGCCTGGAGATCGTTAAGATAACCTCTTCAATCTGGATCGGCTTCTCAAGATTTGCAGCCAGTGCTGTTATCAAGCATGTCCCTTTTGCACACTCGAGATACCTTGCGATGTCCTGTATGGGGAGATCCTGCGCCGAGTAAAGCTCTCTATAGAAGGACCCAAATCAAGCCGCTTCATCCCCCTCAAATAGGGTGCACTCCGGCAACAACAGTGCATTGTCTGCTTTGGCCTGGCGCAGCCCTTTTAGTTTATTTGCCAGCATCCTGCCACATTTGTTTCCT